>NC_084997.1:37059554-37067054 GCF_963854185.1 Sardina pilchardus | reverse complement strand
GTGTAGGTGTGTGTGTGTGTGTGTGTTACCTGACTAAAAAGGGCTGGGCAAAGCAGTATTTGGTCTGTGTCCTGATGAGGTTCTGCACCTGAAGCAGGTGTGGGAGGAGAAGGCCAGGCCGGACCTTGTCTATTTTAGTCATCACCATCTACACACACACACACACACACACACACACACACACAGGGGGGGAGAGAGAGACCTTGTCTATTTTAGTCATCACCATCTACACACACAGAACAGAGGGAGGGGGAGAGAGAGCTATTTATTCACTCCAGCAGAGATTGATTCACAGATATAGCTATACTGTACATTCCAACTAACATACAGTAGACACCATCAACACCTACAGAGGAAGTCCACTATAGCATATAGCATATAGACAGAGTGGAGGGCACACTGTTCAGCACTTGGGCATTTGCTGTTTCAACAAATCTTCAACCCAGAAAAGTCTACACCAAAAGACTGTGTTCTACTGACACCTGCTGGACTTATCATGACCTGCAGGAGAACCACTTATCATATTCCAAACATATTCCAAATAATTATCAAAGATAAACTATGCAGGTTTGGTGATTCCTTCGCTGTTTTCTCATTTTACTCTTTACTCAGAGCTTCCCCTACAGCTTTAGTGTGTATATTTTACAACACTCCTCAATCGGTTAGTCTGCCTTTTCATGAACATGATCGCGAGGCTCAGTGAACCGGCCCGCTAGCACAAAGTTGCCAGGGTGGCTTTTCCACTCACAGGCACTAGGGGGAAGCGAAACAGCCATCATTCAACTGGGACTCCGAAGCTGTTCAGTTAAGGTAAATTAGGCTAAAAAATAACCTGCTTAGTTCTCCTTTAACTGAGAGACAGACAGACAGACAGACAGACAGAGAGAAAGACAGACAGACAGACAGACAGACAGGTCACTAACCACATAGGGCAGGCCAAACTCCTCGCACATCTCCACGGCAATCAGGTCAGCTCTCTGAGGCCCCACAGAGCCATCCACCAATAGGAACGTCCGCACCAGACTGATAAACAAACAGATAAAACACTGGGACAACAGCACACACAAATGCATGATAACCTCCCTCACTCACATGCATGCATACACACACACTCTCACACCCACACACGATAATTACCTCTCTCACTCTCACTCACATACATGTATACACAGTACACACACACTCACGATCATAGGGAACCTAAGTGACACGCATCTACTTCCGGTCCATTGGACCTAAATCGTGAAAAATTGTACTGTGCATTTCACATATGATGTGTGTGAATCTAAAAGATAATTTTTCACGTCAATAAAGTACTGTTATTCAATAGACTTTAAATGTTAGTTTTGTGCGAATCCGCCCAGTCACCAACATTAAACGAGCAGCTCGCTAGTTAGCTAGTTGTTATGCTAGTTAGTGGTCACATCTTGCAACTATGTACCTTTACTGTAGTTGATGTACAGTCTATGGACGAATACAACTTATTTGGAGTGTTTAATGCTCTGACTCACAGGGGAAGCTCAAATAAGACCTGCTGTTGCTGGTGCCGGTGCTGTGCCTGTGAAGTGGGCTAACGTCACTAACGCGACTGATGTGTTTGTAGTCGCTGGAATTAAGATACTGTATTTCACAATGTAGTAATTCACTAGTTACGAAATGAACTGCAAATGTCTTTACCTGAAAATTTGTCTTTAAAATTGACAAACGTCATATGTGTAATTCATGGCACAAGACGATCGGGACCAGAAAATAATTGGTCTTTCTCCATAGACTCTCTTTTTTTTCCGATCTTAGGTCCAGTGGACCGACCGGAAGGGGCGGAGACTTAGGTTCCCTATTACTTCCCTCACTCACTCGCATGTCTCTGTCTTTCTCACACACACACACACACACACACACACACTAGAACAGGCAATGGGATGTGTGTAGCCTACTTGTCCCGGGTCTGCAGGTAGGGCTCCACCATGTGCACGAAGTCTCTGGGAGCCTTATGGCCGTAGCCAGGCATGTCCACCAGAGAACACACACACACACACACACACACACACACACACACACACACACACACACACACACACTAGAACAGGCAATGAGGTGTGTGTAGCCTACTTGTCCCTGGTCTGCAGGTAGGGCTCCACCATGTCCACGAAGTCTCTGGGAGCCTTATGGCCGTAGCCAGGCATGTCCACCAGAGAAAAGGCCTTGCCCACGCGGAAGAAGTTCATCTTCTTAGTGTGACCCTGGGGTAGAGAGGGAGAGAGAGAGAGAGAGAGAGAGAGAGAGAGAGAGAAGAGAAAAGAAGAGAAGATAAGAAAAGAGAAGAGAAGAGAAGAGAAGAGAAGAGAAGAGAAGAGAAGAGAAGAGATACAGAGAGAGGGGGAGAGAGAGAGACAGGGATAGAGCGAGAGAGAGAAGGATAGAGTGAGAGACAAATGTAGGCTCCATTAACTGAGAGCAGCTGGGTTGTTCAAATACAGTAGGCTCCATTAACTGAGAGCAGCTGGGTTGTTCAAATACAGTAGGCTCCATTAACTGAGAGCAGCTGGGTTGTTCAAATACAGTAGGCTCCACTAAAGGAGAGCAGCTGGGTTGTTCAAATGTACAGTAGGCTCCATTAACTGAGAGCAGCTGGGTTGTTCAAATACAGTAGGCTCCACTAAAGGAGAGCAGCTGGGTTGTTCAAATGTACAGTAGGCTACACTAAAGGAGAGCAGCTGGGTTGTTCAAATGTACAGTAGGCTACACTAAAGGAGAGCAGCTGGGTTGTTCAAATGTAAACTACACTAAAGGAGAGCAGCTGGGTTGTTCAAATGTACAGTAGGCTACACTAAAGGAGAGCAGCTGGGTTGTTCAAATACAGTAGGCTACACTAAAGGAGAGCAGCTGGGTTGTTCAAATACAGTAGGCTACACTAAAGGAGAGCAGCTGGGTTGTTCAAATACAGTAGGCTACACTAAAGGAGAGCAGCTGGGTTGTTCAAATGTACAGTAGGCTACACTAAAGGAGAGCAGCTGGGTTGTTTACAGTAGGCTACACTAAAGGAGAGCAGCTGGGTTGTTCAAATACAGTAGGCTACACTAAAGGAGAGCAGCTGGGTTGTTCAAATACAGTAGGCTACACTAAAGGAGAGCAGCTGGGTTGTTCAAATACAGTAGGCTACACTAAAGGAGAGCAGCTGGGTTGTTCAAATACAGTAGGCTACACTAAAGGAGAGCAGCTGGGTTGTTCAAATGTACAGTAGGCTACACTAAAGGAGAGCAGCTGGGTTGTGTGTGGTGTGGCGTGACGTTGGGTCTCACCGGCGTTTTGGACACTCGGACCTCCACCTCTGGAGCCAATGAGAAGAGAGCTCCGATGAGCGACGACTTCCCAACGTTACTCCGCCCGATAAAACACACCTGTACACCAGTGGCGTGCAGTGAGGTCTGTGGCAGGGTAGGCAGTGGCCATTCACATGTGTAAATTCCATCCATACACTCGCAAATCACTGATTCTTGAGAATTTGCCTAAAACATGTCTCACTAAGAAAAGTGCTGATTCTGTTGGAAATTAATACCATTTCCATGAACAAAAAGAATCAAGGTTATAATCAGGGGGTCCTTTGCACAAAAGTGAGGTTCTTTTAAAGGTTTATTTTATTTTTGTATTAATTTAATGATTATATGCTGGCCCATACCCTACAAAATCAGTTGTCCTCGAATAGGAGATAATCATTTTGACTTGATTAAAAACACTAAAAACAATCATTTAATTGAATGATATCTTTACCACATGAAAGAGTACATTGTATTATGTATTAGAAACTCCAAACAGTACGTTTTGAGCAATATTTACTATTATTTTGTGGCTGCTCAAAATGTGTCCCACATTTTCGTCACCACCGTCAGATATTTATAAAAGGCAATAAAATCAGGCAACTACAAGGTCAACTACATTCTTGAGGACCTCATTTTCAAACCTTCAGCCGTACTGCATGCTTTAAGATCACTCAAGCTCCCATTAGTTTGCTATTTTCTCTTAAAGTTGTTCATATTTTTGGACACTGCTACTGTCACAACCATAACATGTCAACACCGTCTCTTTTGTATACAAAATATTAGATTAGATTATAAAATAAATGTATACTTTTTAAGAAGAGGTTTGAAGTAGCCAGCAATAGGATGCAAACAGGGTGGATAATGTGAACAATTCATGCATATCATGTGAAAGAGTAGATTTTTGTCACCACCGTCAGATGTCACCCTCCGTCAGGTTTTCTGCTTAACGGTGGTGAAAAAAGCCTCCAAATGGTCCTCAACGGAGGCTTTTTGGACCAAATAGTTAAATAAAGTTGTCAAGCAAGACTTGAGTGGTATTCATTTTGGAATTTTATGTTGTAATGAAACCACTGTCAACACCGTCAGATTAGTGTCACACCGTCAGATTCATTTTTCATTTGTTTTAGATAAATATGCTTACAATATGTTTCTTCAGTGGTGTAGTTATTAAAGTAATAGTCTGTTTTAATTCAAAAATATGGTTGTTGGATTTAAAAAGCATACTTTTTCTATTTAGGCCTAAAAAAACGTTGTATAAGTACTGGAAAAATGCCTATTTTATGAAAAAAATACAAAAAGGGGAGGTTGCACCGGTACATTGCTGAACAGCTAAGACCTTGGTCTATAATGACATACCTTCAGATTTTGTAATTTAACTAACTTTTTTTTTTCAAAATTAAAACCTGTTTTAGGCAAATTCTCAAGAATCAGTGAAATATTACTATATTTTCATGGTAATACTCCTCCTACTTAGTCATTTTACAGGTTCAGAGGCGTCACTAGGTGTGCATTTTTAAAAAACATTTATTTTTTACCCTACGGGGGTCCGGGGGTTTCTCCCCCGGGAAATTTTGAAAATTGGGCTGTTAAAGATGCAATTTCAACGTAGTTTGAGAAGGAAATAAGGAAGAAAATTCGTTGGGGTCCTCCTCATCATATTTTAATAACAAATAGCCTAAGCTAATTTCCCTCACTAGACCTACTGGTATTTATGGGGGATTAAGAGGGGGGAAATCGTTTTACAGTAACTGAGACCCAAACTTTTTTTTCTGCCCGTGACATGCTGGATAGGCTAGTGAATACCTGGTGCGTTGTTGGCTTCTTTAGTAGACCTGCTGCAAACGTCAGACATCTTGTAGGCTACTGTTGATGAAATATAACCTCGTTTTCTAGCCTCTCGGTGTACTTGGTTGACCATGGTTCTCCGTCTGGGTTTTTAATTAGCTAAACTACATAAATCCACCATTAATTTGTAACTGTAGGCTACCTCCTCCCTGCTGTTTCATATCTGGAGTTGTCTGAGCTGATGTCCCGAGTCCCGTTGAGGCCGGACTGCCATTGGCTTATCTGCGTTCTAAAGGGAGCGCTTGGCGGGAATAAGCATGCTTATTCTCCCCATAAACTTTCGCATGAATCATGTAATACGCATGCGCAACCTCCGAAATTCGCAGCATTGAAATGAATGGTGAGGCTAGGCAGAGACCTTACAAGCCTACCCTGGCCTTTGGAATTCAAGCAAGCTTTGGGACTGCTTGCTTGGGCGTTCCCATGGTAACCAGGCATGTTTGCTTTGCTGCGTAGTTCAGTGTTGTGAATCGCTGTTTGCGTAAGCCTTCACGTTTGAGTTTTTGACCTTAAATAAGACGTACATTTACTTTTTAGAATTGAAATTGCATTCTAATTGTATTGTTTGTGACTTCAGTGTGAGCCTTTAATAATATTTTTAAAAAATACGTGTCATCCTTCGTTTTAAAATGACATTTACTCAGGGTAGGCACTGCCTACCCTGCCTACCCTGACCGCACGTCACTGCTGTACACACACACACACACACACACGTACACACACAGACACACACACACACACACACAAGCACAGATTAAACAGGAATTTTAAGTGTTGCCAAATGAAACACACTCATCATGGTCTAATACTCAAATGGTCTCTAATCGCAGCCCACCTCCCAATATCAAAACTGGCACGTTAAATGGAACACTCAAACTAACATTCCCAAAAGTTATTGGAAACTTATCATCAGACACATTTCCCATGCTATTCAAGTCACTCTAACACACACAGACACAGGCGGGCGGACACACACACACACACACACACACAGACACAGGCGGACACACACACACACACACACACACACACACACACACACACACACACACACACACACACACACACACACACACCTCTGGCTGCTGTATTTCAGGTACATGGTCCATTCGGACAGCGGAGGAAGTGTAGATGATGGCATGCTTAGCGGAGGGCGTGAAGAGTAGCTCAGCCCGCCGGAGGTCCTCTTCGCTAGGGTGGAACAGCTGAAAGTCCCCCCGGTCCACGCTACGGTCTAGATGACCCTCTAGCGCGCTGAAGGGGAACACGACACGTCGCCGTTTCCTCTCCGGCAGCCGGCTGACCTGCTGGAATGAAGCCTGGCTGTGGTTGCAACGCCGGGTCGGTAGCTGAAACCGAGAGCGAAGCAACAACTTGGGCTGCCACAGGAACATCGTCCTTAGCTACCAGTAGCCACGGTGTAGGCTACTTTCATTTATTTTTGCATACTATTGCTCATTTACTCACTATTGCCGATTGCGGTGCTTCACTTTTGAGACTCAACGACTGAGCAACTTTTAAAGGCAGTGGTTTTCATACTCCATGGCCAATGTCAGTGATAAACAGGTGATAACGTGTGGTGTTTCAACGAAAAGCGTCCGTCTAGAATCATGGTGTATGCCCATAGTTCCGATATTCCATCTTTTCGACAGCCCATGCATTATTATTTCATTGCTATTGTTGATATTACTATTAGACTTATTGCAAGCTTTTCCAACTTTATTTGGAACTATTATTTTTAACTAGTGTAGTGTCATTAGCGACTGTATCACGTTATGTTGCCAAAATAGGCAACATAGCCTATGTCCTTTCTAGTCCTAGGCCTATTTAAAAAGACAAACTCTTAATAAATGCATCAATTGATTTATTGACGTGATATGTTGGTCTGAGAGGTTTAACATTCAGGAGATGAACGAAATAAGTCACTGTCAGTGTAGTTGTGCTTTGCAAGTGTCAAATAGGCCACAACAACACAGTGCAAGGAATGTGTAGACCTATAACATCAAGTCCAGTGAAATATATGGGACTTGCTTATGTCACCAGGAACAATTCTTTGTATGCAATCACTACTTTTCTGCAGGCTACATGTTCATGTCCGTAAGTCATAGGCTAATATGCCCTCTAGTGTTCAAGTAGGCCTAGTGCATTAGGGGGCCAAGCAGCGAAGCTCCATTCTACCTTCTCCTATTGTACTTCTTCCCCTCTGGACATCTAGCAGCCCATAGAACACTCCAGAACCAGAACCAACAACGCTTGGAAACATTATCAGCGTTATTTCACTTCCATAAATCTCTTACAGTAACATGGTCAACGTTTTGATAAATGTGCTCCTAATTAG
>NC_084997.1:37034554-37057054 GCF_963854185.1 Sardina pilchardus | reverse complement strand
TGGGTATTCGGTCGTATCGCACGGCTTACCAGTGTAGGCTGTGACTCCGTACAGGATGTTCACTTTACCCTTTGCACAGATGAGAGGGCCTCCAGAATCACCCTGGCAACAAACAAACAGGGGACAAGCCAATCAGGAGACAGTTTTCTCGGATATATTCTATGACCAGTTCTAATAATAAGACACAGTATGTGAAATTGTTTGGGAATGGAAGGACTAACAACAGACAAAGACAATCTCTAGAGATATTATCTCTACAGGTAATATTTCACAATTCTCACCATGTCTTCGGGTTGACAATGCCTGTTTTGCAAAGCTGGTGCTCTGTCTGCGCGTCGCTATGCTCTACGGCTATGTTGAACAATTCCCCCATTACACGTTTAGCATCAAAATGGCCTTGTAGCTGTTATATTAAGATGATATTAAGCTTTCTACTGCCTTAAAATATATTCATGTTTTCTGTCATATTACCTGACAGACTCCATCTTTTCCATCTGATTTGCTGCAGGTCATCAGGAACTGGTTAAAGTACTTCTTCCATGTCTTTTTGCATTTCTTGACATCATCCAGTGTGACTGTAGATTCATAAAGGACACTCTGTCCTCCTTGTCCAGGGACTCTTTCGCCCCACCCAGCTACCTCACACCTAGCACCCTGTGGGATCTTCTCGTTACTCCTAGGGAGCTCCAGCACCTTCACAAACTCGTTCAGCTTAGCATTGGTCTTCAGCTGTGGAGAGTTCAGTACACAGACACTATGTTTACATTGCACTTAACAAAATCGAATTATTGTGATAAAGTAAGATGTTTTGCCTGAAGAAGACCCAGTAGGGTCGAAACGTTGCTTACTTTTTAACGTTAAAACATGGGCGCTCAAAGCAGTGTTGCGGACAATACATTTTAAAATTGTATTGTTTAATGATGTCAGATGTCATGTCATGATGTAAGGGTTATTTCTCATATGGAAGCAAGTGACTCACTTTCAGCAGCATGATGTCGTGTTCTCGAGTCCTGGGGTTGTCGTCACTAAGCTTCTCTTCAGGATATTTTGGGTGAGGGATGTTGACACAGACACCGATGTGCTGTTGGCTGTTCTCCTTCTCACTGATGTTGTGGGCACCCAGAACTACTGTTAACGGCCTAAACACAGAGAACACAACTAGCTGCTTCACGCTACAGTAATCATAGGCAGGTATGTAACTGTGCAATAAGTATGTGAGCTAAACATCCCTCCTAGTGCCTCAACTGGTGTGCAGGGAAGAGATGCTAGCACCCACTGATGTTAGCTCCCATGCCAGGACATGCACAGGAAAACACGTAGCAAATACATATTTGGTACCTGATGTACCTTCCTTACACACACACACACACACACCTGTAATTAAGACAGTGTGCAGCAGTCAGCACGTAGTCCTCTCTGATCAGCACTCCTCCACATACGTGGTGTCCTCGTGTCTGCAGTGAAGCCATGTAGGGTCTGGAGTGGGGCTTGGCCTTACGACCCCCAAAGATGCCACTCTGTACGCCACCTGGAGACAACAATCATATCAGCAGCATTTATCAGCAGACTAGATCATTATCTCTCTCTCTCTCTCTCTCTCTCTCTCACTCACACTCACACACACACAGACACGGACACGGACACGGACACGGACACGGACAACAGACACGGACACACACACATTTACACAGAAACACACCATTCCACTTGTTGACACCACCCGAGAGAGACAGATGAGAAAGTAGCAGGAGCAACAACATCCTTCACGGCTGAGGAAGAGGGTCTCACACACACATCACACATCTCACCTACTTATATACCGACACACAGCTGACCACACACACACACACACACACACACACACACACACACAGAGAGACAGTTAACCACACACACACACACACACACACACACACACACACACAAACACACACACACAGTTAACCACACACACACACACACACACAGAGAGAGACAGTTAACCACACACACAAACACACACACACACACACACACACACACACACAAATACACAGTTGACCACACACATCCTACTCACCTTAGTAAATATTTCCCATCATTCTTTTGGCCGTCACACACACTCACAAACACACGCACACACGCACACACACATACACACACACAGTTGACCAATGACCACACAGACCCAGAGGTGGAAAACCCCAGTTGAGTAAAAGTCTTACAATATATCTGTGCCAACCATTAATTTAAACCAGCTGATTCTAAGTAGAAATGCATCTCCGAGGAACTGCAAGAGTGGGCTTGATCAGGTGCAGATCGCCAAAGAGATCACCTGTGCTAAGGACCAATACATGGTCGGTACTTTGACTCACTGAAGCTGGAGTTTTCCACCTCTGCACACACCCTACTCACCTTAGCAAACATTTCCCATCATTCTTTTGCCCGTCACACACACACACACACACACACACACATTCACACACATTATTATTAATACAGTTTTTTTTTTATTTTGGATCATTGTGTCAATACAATCCAAGTGAAGATAAACTACTCACATCTATGTGAAGTCTGCCGTTGACAATTTCAAAATGTCATTTTTGTAACAATATGATAGACACATGAACCATTTGAATTACTCTTTCAAGTCAACAACATTACATGGATGTGCTTTATAAACCATTGTGAACTTCACTCTCTGCATTGTCATTTCCCCAGACAGTCATATGTGAAACCCAAGAATAGAAATTCCGTTTAGAAAGAATCCAATTAGAAAGAATAGACATTCCATTCTTAATCCATAGGGTTTACAGTAATATGTCGGTTCACCCTTTACAGCTATAACAGCTTCAACTCTTCTGGGAAGGCTTTCCACAAGGTTTAGGAGTGTGTTCATAGGAATTTTGTGACCATTCTTCCAGAAGCGCATTTATGAGGTCACACATGATGTTGGACGAGGAGATTCAACTCTCAGTTTCAACTCTAATTCATCCCAAAGGTGTTCTGTTGGGTTGAGGTCAGGGCCCTGTATAGGCCAGTCAAGTTCATCCACACCAAACTCTGTCATCCATGTCTTTATGGACCTTGCTTTGTGCACTGGTGCACAGTCATGTTGGAACAGGAAGGAACCATCCCCGAACTGAGCTTGGCCCGTTGGTTCCAGTGAAAGGAACTCTGAATGCTTCAGCATTAACCAAGAGATTTTGGACAATTCCATGCACCTCACTTTGTGGGAATAGTTTGAGGATGTTCCAACATGACTGTGTTTGTAGCCTAGACTGGTGGCTGTGTTTGTAGCCAAGGCTGGTGGCTGTGCTTGTGGCCTAGTTTGGTGACTGTGTTTGTAGCCTACTGTAGGTTGGTGGCTGTGCTTGTGGCCTAGTTTGGTGACTGTGTTTGTAGCCTACTGTAGGTTGGTGGCTGTGCTTGTGGCCTAGTTTGGTGACTGTGTTTGTAGCCTACTGTAGGTTGGTGGCTGTGCTTGTGGCCTAGTTTGGTGACTGTGTTTGTAGCCTACTGTAGGTTGGTGGCTGTGCTTGTGGCCTAGGTTTGGCCCAGAGTTATCATTGTTGATTTTTGGAGAGCCACACACTGTTAAATATTACTGTGATTTCACAATACCTTACAGTATTATTTCACAGTAAATTACTGTACTCAAACATTTACTGTAAAATCACAGGAGCTCTATCACATTACAGCACCTTGTTGTGAAATTTGAATTGCACTTGAACCGCACAGCATTATGGGGCGATTTCTAACGTTCCCCCCTCCCACCCGCACCTGCTGCCACCCTCAACTGAATTTTCAACTCAGCCGTCCACCAGTGACTTCAATCATCACTTTTCTGCAAGTGTAAGCTGTACAAACTCTGCCATCATATCCAAGGTAAGAAGTACAGTGCTTTTGTATGTTATTTAGAAACGGGAATTTAATTAAAAAAAATATATATTGGTGTTATACTGTAATGTTTACCAAAACCTAGAAGTGGCTGGCTAGCCATTAGCTAGCGAGCTAAGAATCGCTAACAATTGCAGAGTTAGCTTTTTTCAATAGCTAACTTCACGATTATGTGCAATATCTGGAATGGTAGTTAATATCATATCCAACAATACGTCTGTGTAAGATGTCGTTGTGAATGCAGTTTTAGTTTGAATGAAATATCAGGCGCAAGTAACGTTTACGTTAGCTATCTTTAAAGTGGCTGATTGTAGCCATGCAGGCTAACATTAAGTTAACATTGCAGACACAGATGAGAGTTGTTAATGTTACTTTCCTAACTAACGTGACTTTTAAGAATTGTCATGGGACATAGGCTTAGGTAGATAACTTAATTTAAATTTGATATACAGTAGTGCCGATACAAAGGGAAAGAGGACCAGTAAAACTAATGAATGTAGTAATTTATCTCCCACCTTAACCTTAACTAAACTGCAGTTTAGTATGGTCATTGTCATTAACAGACGTGTCAAGGATGTGAATGGGGGTATGATGCACTTTAGGTTGTGAAGGGTAGTGTTTGGCTTCATGTTCTTAATTTCATAGCCCTTATTTATCCCTTGTTTGATATACGGGCAATTCCATATCAGTTGGAACAGGTCCGACACCATGGTCCTCAGTTTTTCCTGATTTTTGGTCCAAATGTTCCTCCATGTCTCATTAGAAGAAAACCAAAATTTTAGCTGGGTATCTTGTTTAGTTTCTGAGATATGGCTCTTCAAATGTGGTTAGACGCGTCCTAAAAAAAGGCTGAAAATTCTGGATTTAATGAGCACCACTTTTTTTTAAACCCCTCTCCTCTCTTAATGCTACCATATTATTTTCTAAAAATTTGAACACTGGGGCAGTACCATGTGTTGTTGTCCAAAATCATAAAGGAATTACAGTCCTTCCCACCATTGGAGACTTATTCATCGAAACAAACCCATATTTGTTTTGAAAGCAATGAAAAAAAAAACCTGTTTTTGTTCTCTTATGGTCATGAATGGCTAGCACTCACAGTTTTAAAACTCTACATATATATAGTCCATGAGTAAGAGAACATGTTGACAAAAAATTGAGAATGTTAGTTTTCGTATTTCGAGGCTATGAGCCTTCAAAGTTGGCCAAAATGGCGTTTTTTCCTAAAAATGCCACTTTTATTGCCTTTTTCCAAGGACAAGATGAAATGCAAATCCAACATTTCTTTTTTTCTGCAATAGTGTGGCACTTTGTAGATCATGTGAATGTGGTAGATCCAACCTGTCCATTTTAATATCCCCACAGCACATGTCTGAAGTTAGAAAAAATTAAAAAATGTCTGCTGAAGGAGGTGTTGGTTTGATTTGTATGAACCTCTTAGAAGGACAATATGGGGTGTAAACCCATTTTGTCTTTTTGAGGGATCAGCATGCCATCCTGTTAACAGGATAAAAATCTTATATCCCATTTTTACTCTTTATTGATCCCTTAGAATATGTCCAAAAGTTGTCATAAATGAAAAAAGGCGACTAAATTGAGGGGCTTAAATGGCCAAGTGGATCAAGTCACACAAGGCTAAAAATGAAATATAAGACAGAAGAGATACTGAGGGAGACCACTGTGAAATGTATAATCCCTGCTATGATGGCCTTTGAACCCACTGTGTCCTTAACTGAGGTTCATTCTTATTAAGCAAATTTCTTCTGCATGAAGCATATTGTCTCCTGGTTGCTGTTGGAGTTACCGTTGGATGCAGCTTGCATTGTGATTTGTTCTAATGGTAACCCTGGACAATTAACCCGAGATCCACTTAGATAAACATAACCCTAGGACCAGTGAAAATCCTACACTTTTTGGTCATCCATATCCATCCATAAGTTAAACCCTAAGGGAGGATTTTTTTTATGTCACACAAAGTGGGTACCAATCAACTCCAAATGGTCTGAAACATACTCCTACATAATATCTCAAACCATGATTTTGGCCTCAACACTTAGGCAAATTTCATTTTTTTGTTTTATCCCATTCGTTTCAATGGGAAATAGTTTTTTGCGAACAACTCTTGAACGGAAGGTCATAGACTCAATCTGATTTGCTCCATCAGACATAATTCGACCATGAGGATCAAGCAAGAAGTAAATGTTTATTTCTATGACCTTCCGTTCTCTAGATATAGCCTTTTTAAAGTTTATTTCCTGTTTTAAACCAACTTCCGGTTATCACAGGATATTAGGGACACAGTGGGTTCAAAGGCCATTGTAACAGGGTTAAACATTTCACAGTGTTCTCCCTCAGTATCTCATCTGTCTTATATTACATTTGTAGCCTTGTGTGACTTGATCCACTTGGCCATTTAAGCCCCTCAATTTAGTTGCCTTTTTCATTTTTGACAACTTTTGGACATATTTTAAGGGATAGCCTAACTGAAGAGTAAAAATGGGATACAATGGGATTTTTATCCTATTTACAGGATGGCATTCTGATCCCTCAAACAGAAAAAAATGGGTTTACACCCCATATTGTCCTCCTAAGAGGTTCATACAAATCAAACCAACACCTCCTTCAGCCAAGACTATTTTTCATTTTTTCTAACTTCAGACATGTGCTGTGGGGATATTAAAATGGACAGGTTGGATCTACCACATTCACATGATCTACAAAGTGCCACACTATTGCAGAAAAAAAGAAATGTTGGATTTGCATTTCATCTTGTCCTTGGAAAAAGGCAATAAAAGTGGCATTTTTAGGAAAAAACGCCATTTTGGCCAACTTTGAAGGCTCATAGCCTCGAAATACGAAAACTAACATTCTCAATTTTTTGTCAACATGTTCTCTTACTCATGGACTATATATATGTAGAGTTTTAAAACTGTGAGTGCTAGCCATTCATGACCATAAGAGAACAAAAACAGGTTTTTTTTTTCATTGCTTTCAAAACAAATATGGGTTTGTTTCGATGAATAAGTCTCCAATGGTGGGAAGGACTGTAATTCCTTTATGATTTTGGACAACAACACAGGGTACTGCCCCAGTGTTCAAAATTTTAGAAAATAATATGGTAGCCTTAAGAGAGGAGAGGGGTTTAAAAAAAAGTGGTGCTCATTAAATCCAGAATTTTCACCCTTTTTTTAGGACGCGTCTAACCACATTTGAAGAGCCATATCTCAGAAACTAAACAAGATACCCAGCTAAAATTTTGGTTTTCTTCTAATGAGACATGGAGGAACATTTGGACCAAAAATCAGGAAAAACTGAGGACCATGGTGTCGGACCTGTTCCAACTGATATGGAATTGCCCATACCTAATCTGCGCCGAACTATGTGTTTATTTAAAATGCATATGAGTGTAGTAGTGCTTCAGTGATGATCTTTTTATCTTCTGTGTGTTTTGCAACTTATTAATCTTAGTCTACCTCTGTTCCCTCTGTTTACAGACATTGCATTGTGAGGACTGGTGCCCTGGGAACACTGAGCGCATTCTCGAAAATTCCAAATTTGTGCCACTTCCATACGAAGACAGCCCAGAATAATGTACTGTAGGTCCGGCCCTGCACACATTCACATACAAAAATTTTACAGAATACATATAGCATTATGATGTATGCATTTATTTGTACGTTTATCCCCTCTCTTCCTTGTCTGTTTGTTATGATTGTGTAGTGGGCTCCATCAACCATCCCGGGTAAAGTCGGTCTGTCCTGATTGCTCTACTTGCTAATTGATGACGTCTAGACGCCATAGCTGCTTCCCTCAATGTGGCGTAAGTGTTAATGTGTTTTGAATGTATTTATTGGTACCATTGTGAGTGCTCTACTGTGAATGAATGCAGCTACTTAAATACTATTGAAATATCCATGTTTACCATTGTGTTGGTGGTAATGTAAAGTGTTGTGAATATCTGCCAAACTGATCATATTCATTATTTCAAGTGTATTGTATAGAATGCATACTTATGTTAAATCCTATCTTTTATTGACAGAGCCCTCGCAAATAAACTTATACCAGGAATTAACATACAGTAGATGGTGATGGTGGTGGTGGCAAGGGTGCCTTCACAAGGTAATGATAATATCTGTTTGTACATTTCATTGACTTGTCTTACTTATTTTTTGATGCTTCATTTTTTTTAATCTTGCTCAACCATGACAAGGTGTATGACAATTGCTGTTTTATTTTTTAGGTGCCATGTCACAATCTCAGTGTGGAGCCAAAGGCTGCTATTGCAAGTCAGATGGGGGGCGATCGATGTAAGGCATCAGAAAGGTGGTGTACGTCCAAAGGCTGGAGCTGCTGGAGACAGTGTTGCACTTAGGTATGATATCACACAGATATACTATTGCTCAGAACTGTGGGGTCACTTTGAAATATCCTTCCCATCAAAAGAAAAGCACCCGACATCTGCATTACTTATACTGTAACTATTGCATCTGACTTATTGGTTGCTAATGTGGGTATTTTTTTTATTTGTCACAAAAGATTACTAGTTTGAGTAGTTTGTATTAGTTATATTCATGGACAGGGCCTATTGTACTCTTTTACAGATACTTGATTTACTGCCGAAGGTACCATCAGAGCACCACCCTACCCCTGCAGGACCAGAAGAGGACGGACAGGGGGCCAACATTTTTTAACACTCTGACCATGGACTATTTAAACCATTGAGGTAACGCAGACGTCTGATCCCACTTGGCTAAAACAGAAGACTGAGGAGGAGTTTCTTTCCTCATGCCATTCGCATCCTGAGCACACATACTACATTACATGGACTTGCCATACTGCACTTACACATTGCACTATTTACCCCCTGACTCATTCCGTGTCAAATCAGACAAGGTTATGCTGCACCGTCTCAGGCCTGTACAATATTTTTTTGTTCAATCCTATGTCTTCATATTATAATGTTTGTATGGCCTGCTCAATGATTTTCATTGAAAAGTGTTCATTAAAAGTTCAAATGGTATTTTCTTTGTTGTTGCTTTTCTTGACCAGATCCAAAACATGTTGGTATAGGTCAGGTAAATCACAAATCAAATGTTCAAATGTACAATATCTTTCACTGTAAATTCACAGCAAATTGCTGGCTACTGAGTTGCATTACTTTTACAGTAAAAATGAAAATATACAGTATGGTATTGTGATTATACACAACATGATACTGTAAATTTACTCCAAATTGCTGGCTACTAAATTGCATGACTTTTACAGTAAAAATTAAAATGTACAGTATGGTATTGTGATTATACACAACATGATGCTGTAAATTCACAGCAAATTGCTGGCTACTGAGTTGCATGACTTTTACAGTAAAACATGAAATTCACAGTAATTTACTGTGAAATAGTACCGGTAAATTACTGTGAAAGTCATGCAATTAGTAGCCAGCAATTTACAGTAAATTCACAGTGAAACATTTTACAGTGCAGCGTTATAGCTATATTTGGACACATGCTCGTTTGAAAGGTGAGACTTTAAGCTCTCAGTGGGTACAAACCGTTTATTTCTACATGCCTCTATTCCTGAGAAATCCCAAGCTAAACAGTGGCTATTTTTCATCAAAATCCCTGTTCTTTTTTTTCTAGAAATGGAGATGAAACGTTTCATGAAATATCTTGGCGCTAAAGTTTCCGGTAAGTGACCTGTCGGGACTGCCACAAAGTGATGAACCCACGAAAATGGCCTGATTTTGACCTGACGTGCATGTGTCACTGATTCGACCCAACCATTATGATAAGACGATAAAAAGATGCGTTTTCATGAGTTTTCGATTGTCATCTATTTCAGTACTATTCATCATAGAGTTCCCAAAATCGCACATGAGGTGTGTTAGAGTGTCTATTTTCATAATTAAAAATTGCGTTTTTGCCACTCAAAGTGTTAAAAGAGAAATGTATTACTCTTCACTGTATTACTGCATTACTCTTCTAACATAAAAGGATATCAGACACACATACACAGGGAAATGTGTGTGAGGTTGTGTGTTTCACAGCCTGCAAGGAACTCACACCTTTTGCAGGCTTCAGTTCACTTTTGCCATGACGACAGAAGGCTGAGCACATGCTGCCTTGCCTCATGTCATCTCCTTACCGTGCTTCAGCAGCATTTTAACTAACACCGGACAGCCACTCTGTGTGTGTATGTGTGTGTGTGTGTGTGTGTGTGTGTGTGTGTGTGTGTGTGTGTGTTTACATAAATGGCAATAAAGTAAATTGAACTTGAACTTGCTATGATGTTTTCGGAAGCCAGATTGAAACCTCTCAAAAATGTTGTTGTTACATAATGTGCTTCTATGTATGATTCTGGGGCGCAGTAAAGAAACTGGCAGCAGACTCCTTCAGACTGAGTGCTTTATTGAATAATCATTTGATTCTTGTCATATTGTATATAACATTAATGTCCCAAGCTGGACAGCTGACAAGCTACTTCATCCTGATAAGGGATGATAACAGAATAGATGGATATCAGCATCCAACAGGCCAATGAGTGTGTGGAATCTCTAATTCAGTCATATGACATCACGTAAAATCATGACTATTATGCCGTGACTAAGTTTTTGTCAGCAGAGCATCATTCACACCGAGAACCTCTTTGATCCAGGGCAGGTAATGGGGCACTCTCATGTAGACTTCTGGTTTATCTGTGGCGTCACACGGCTCATCGGTGAAGGCTGTCAGGCCGTACAGGATCTTGGCCTTGCCCTCTCCACAGATGAGAGGACCTCCAGAATCACCCTGGCAACAAACGGGACAAGGTATTAGGGGGGGACACATGGGACATGGGGCTATTTAGGGGCTTAAGGACGTTTGCTATGCCAGAAGTTAGGCTACCAGACATGTTGGGAGAGCTAATATTATTCAGGCTCACTTTAGATCTCACCCCATGCCTGAATTCAGGCACAGTGCTTTTAACAGCCTTAATACCTAATGTGATTTGATTCAAACTTCAAAGCTGTTGGGCAGAAAAAAAAACGCATGGTATTGTGTGCAATATCTGACAAGCCAGTCTTAGTCGGGCTGTTTAAGAACGTTGTGAACGACAAATCGCAAGTCGTGAAACATGTCACATTATAATATTCACTCCGCGTTCAATGTCATGCCCGACCATTTGAAATCGGATATGACGCTGTAATCTTGTCGGTCTGGCTGATATCGTGTTATCTGACCAGGCCATAATCAGTCACCACTTAGAGGAGCACTTGGAGCACTGGGGCTCAGAACTCGTGACCAGGTAGAGATGGGGGGTGTCTTACCTGGCCAGGTAGAGATGGGGGGTGTCTTACCTGGCCAGGTAGAGATGAGAGGTGTCTTACCTGGCCAGGTAGAGACGGGAAGGGACTTACCTGGCCAGGTAGAGATGGGAAGGGACTTACCTGGCCAGGTAGAGATGGGAGGTGACTTACCTGGCAGACTCCCTCTTTTCCGTCAGAGACACTGCAGGTCATCTGGCTCTGGTCATAATACTCCTCCCATTTGTTTTCACACGTTGCTGGCCTCTCCAGTTTGACTTTAGCTTCGTACAGGACACTCTCTGCTTGCTTCCCGAAGCGTCGTCTTCCCCATCCTGCCACTTCACACTGCACGCCTGCCGGGATCTTCTCATCCACTCTATCAGGGAGCTGCAGCACCTCAACCTTTTTCTTCTTCAGTTTAGCCTTGGTCTGCAGCTGAAACGTCACCAGTATGCTATCAATCAGCACTATGCAGTTTAGTCTTGGTCTGCAGCTGGAACATCACCAGTAAGCCATCAATCAGCACCTCTACAGTTTAGTCTTGGTCTGCAGCTGCAACGTCAGCAGTATGCTACCAACCAGCACTATGCAGTTTAGCCTTGGTCTGCATCTGAAATGCCAGTATGCTACCAACCAGGACTATGCAGTTTAGTCTTGGTCTGCATCTGAAATGCCAGTATGCTACCAACCAGCACTATGCAGTTTAGTCTTGGTCTGCAGCTGAAATGCCCGTATGCTACCAACCAGCACTATGCAGTTTAGTCTTGGTCTGCAGCTGAAATGCCCGTATGCTACCAACCAGCACTATGCAGTTTAGTCTTGGTCTGCATCTGAAATGCCAGTATGCTACCAACCAGCACTATGCAGTTTAGTCTTGGTCTGCATCTGAAATGCCAGTATGCTATCAACCAGCACTATGCAGTTTAGTCTTGGTCTGCATCTGAAATGCCAGTATGCTACCAACCAGCACTATGCAGTTTAGTCTTGGTCTGCATCTGAAATGCCAGTATGCTACCAACCAGCACTATGCAGTTTAGTCTTGGTCTGCATCTGAAATGCCAGTATGCTACCAACCAGCACTATGCAGTTTAGTCTTGGTCTGCATCTGAAATGCCAGTATGCTACCAACCAGCACTATGCAGTTTAGTCTTGGTCTGCATCTGAAATGCCAGTATGCTACCAACCAGCACTATGCAGTTTAGTCTTGGTCTGCATCTGAAATGCCAGTATGCTACCAACCAGCACTATGCAGTTTAGTCTTGGTCTGCATCTGAAATGCCAGTATGCTACCAACCAGCACTATGCAGTTTAGTCTTGGTCTGCATCTGAAATGCCAGTATGCTACCAACCAGCACTATGCAGTTTAGTCTTGGTCTGCATCTGAAATGCCAGTATGCTACCAACCAGCACTATGCAGTTTAGTCTTGGTCTGCATCTGAAATGCCAGTATGCTATCAACCAGCACAGAGTGCACACACCTGCTGCACACATACAGTAATGGCAAGAGCGGATGCCTCCATGCCATGCAGGCTGATCTCAGAGACGAGTGCTGAGGGGAAACTAACCCATCGTCTCCAGGCTGATCTCAGAGACGGGTGCTGAGGGGAAACTAACCCATCGTCTCCAGCTCAACACTTTTCAAAACAAATGTGTATCATGCTGTAACAAGCTGTCAATCAATCAATCAATCAATCAATCAATCAATCAATCAATCAATCAATCAGACATGTCTATACTGGTATGACGTAAAAGAGGGGATTCACCTTCAGCAGCATGATGTCATGATGGAAAGCCTTGGGGTCGTCATCACTAAGCTTCTTCTTGGGGTACTTTGGGTGTTGGATGAACTCAGAGATGCCAATACGCTGTTGGCTCTTTTCCTGCTTACCGATGTTATGGGCACCCAGCACTACACTGTCTAAGCGAACACTACAACATGCACACAACAAGCAATGTTATTACACAGTCCAGTCAGTCATCCCTGCAATCCAATAATGGTCACTATCAACACTTTCCACAGCACTACTGTTAATAATGGCCTACGACACACATATCCACATGTCTTTGTAAGGATCCAACAGTTTTAACATTTGTGTTTGTTTTTTTATTGAGGAAATCAGGTCAGCAGTCTCAAAACCCATGTGTATAAGAAAGTCTATCCTAATGTTCTATCTTTATCTCATTATAATGTATGAAGTTTATTACATAACAATAGTTTCATTTATTTGGTTTAAAGAGACCCTATGCAACATTTTCATAGTCATAAAATCGCTTAGAAATCGTTGTTTTGCTTGATTGACCAGTTTTATCGAAAACAGCAATATTTCCATCGCCAATCCTGCATAATTTCTCTTTAAAGATGCATCGTTTTATACAGTAGCTTTCTATTGTATTGCTTTACACATCTAATTAATTTGTTTTATTTTGAAAATGTATTACTTTCACTGTCTGTTTCATTTGGCTGCCTTTGTACAACACTTACTACCACTACTACCAATAATAATAATAATAATAATAATAGCAATAATAATAATAATAACTATAATAATAATGATTCAACTACTCATACTGTAGAAATAGACACATGCGGACACACAAACACAGTCACACCTGGGATTAAGACAGTGTGCAGCAGTCAGCACGTAGTCCTCTCTGATCAGCACTCCTCCACATACGTGGTGTCCTCGTGTCTGCAGTGAAGCCATGTAGGGTTTGGAGTGGGGCTTGGCCTCACGACCCCCAAAGATGCCACTCTGCATGCCACCTGATAATCCACAATCATCCACCAGTCACAGAGAAGATCAGTCATACACATGTTGCTGAATTTTTAAATGTGGTATACGAAACAGGCTGAATGTTCAAATATACTTTTAAACTATGCAATTATATATACAGTATAAAGACACATATACTTGTTGAATTGTCTCACCTGAGAGGGAGAGATTAGAGAGAAGCAGATACAGCAACATTCTTCACTGCTGAGCAACTGAGTCTGACACACACAGACCACACACTTCACCTAGTTATAGGCTACACAGCTAACACCATAGAGAGTTAACCACAGACACACACACACACACACACACACACACACACTTCTCACCTTGTTGAATCTTTCCCATCATTCTTTTTGCAATCTCTCTTTCTCTCTCACTCACTCACTCACTCACTCACTCACTCACTCACACACACACACACACACACACACACACACACACACACACACACACATGAACACACACACAGATTAATGTGTGTGAGATTGTGTGTTTCATATTCAAGGGAGCAAGGGAACTCACACGTTTTGCTGGCTTCAATATGCAGTGACTAGCTTCAAACAATTTACCCACGCTGCAGCAGTGTCTTATGGAGACCAGTTACATACAGCAGAGTCTTATGGAGACCATAGACCAGCTACATACAGCAGAGTCTTATGGAGACCACAGACCAGTTACATACAGTGTCTTATGGAGACCACAGACCAGCTACATACAGCAGAGTCTTATGGAGACCACAGACCAGCTACATACAGCAGAGTCTTATGGAGACCACAGACCGGCTACATACAGCAGAGTCTTATGGAGACCAGCTACATACCGCAGAGTCTTATGGAGACCACAGACCAGCTACATACAGCAGAGTCTTATGGAGACCACAGACCAGTTACATACAGCAGAGTCTTATGGAGACCACAGACCAGCTACATACAGCAGAGTCTTATGGAGACCACAGACCAGCTACATACAGCAGAGTCTTATGGAGACCAGCTACATACCGCAGAGTCTTATGGAGACCACAGACCAGCTACATACAGCAGAGTCTTATGGAGACCACAGACCAGCTACATACAGCAGAGTCTTATGGAGACCACAGACCAGCTACATACAGCAGAGTCTTATGGAGACCACAGACCGGCTACATACAGCAGAGTCTTATGGAGACCAGCTACATACCGCAGAGTCTTATGGAGACCACAGACCAGCTACATACAGCAGAGTCTTATGGAGACCACAGACCAGTTACATACAGCAGAGTCTTATGGAGACCACAGACCAGCTACATACAGCAGAGTCTTATGGAGACCACAGACCAGCTACATACAGCAGAGTCTTATGGAGACCAGCTACATACCGCAGAGTCTTATGGAGACCACAGACCAGCTACATACCGCAGAGTCTTATGGAGACCACAGACCAGCTACATACAGCAGAGTCTTATGGAGACCACAGACCAGTTACATACAGCAGAGTCTTATGGAGACCACAGACCAGCTACATACAGCAGAGTCTTATGGAGACCACAGACCAGCTACATACAGCAGAGTCTTATGGAGACCAGCTACATACCGCAGAGTCTTATGGAGACCAGCTACATACAGCAGAGTCTTATGGAGACCACAGACCAGCTACATACAGCAGAGTCTTATGGAGACCACAGACCAGTTACATACAGAGTCTTATGGAGACCAGCTACATACAGCAGAGTCTTATGGAGACCACAGACCAGCTACATACAGCAGAGTCTTATGGAGACCACAGACCAGCTACATACAGCAGAGTCTTATGGAGACCAGCTACATACCGCAGAGTCTTATGGAGACCACAGACCAGCTACATACAGCAGAGTCTTATGGAGACCACAGACCAGTTACATACAGTGTCTTATGGAGACCAGCTACATACAGCAGAGTCTTATGGAGACCACAGACCGGCTACATACAGCAGAGTCTTATGGAGACCAGCTACATACAGCAGAGTTTTATGGGATAACAGACCAGCTACATACAGCAGAGTTTTATGAAGACTAGCTACATAGAGCGAGAGGCTCAGTGTAAGATATCCCCATAGATAAAACAATCCTAGTAATTGGTGTTTTTGAGTGACTGGATCGAATATCACAGAGTCAGATATTCTCTTTCACAGCCTGCTTTCTTCCCCAACCAGAAGACCCAGAACATATCAAATATATTTTGATTTGAGGCAGATTACCCACCATCTTTGGTGAGCAAAAGTAGTGTGAAAATGCTAGCACTGTTTTGCTACATTTTGTTGTCAGACTGGACCCATGTGTTAGCATATCACGCTAGCAGCAGAATGTGTGCCAGTTGACGGTGGGTAGTCTTTGTTGTGTGCTCAGTGTGACTTCCTTTCGCCACACAAAGGCAACCCAAGTCACCAATCAACATTGTAGTAGTGCTTTGAAGTCACACACACACACACACACACACACACACACACCTTAAACCACACACTTGGCGTTGATGAGAATGTGACATGATGGTTTTTAAAAACATCATGAATTGTATGGTACTTCTGCTAACAGATTGCTCTACCTCTGCAATATGAGTCTCACATTAAGGTGTTCCCCTCCAGGTTATAAAATAAAGATGTGCTACAAAAGACCCAAAGTGTGTGTTACAATGTGTGCTTTATTGTGACAACCAAACAAACTTTCTGAATGTATTTTTCACTTCAATTGTGACCTCGCACTGTGGGATGCCGTAATGGGCAAAACAGATTCACTCTGATTGATACTGTATTGCAATATGGGGAGCCGTAACATGTGTATGATAATATGTGCTTCATTGAATGGTTGTGGTTACCTGGTGAGGGCCAGGAAATTTGTTTGAGTGACAGATTTAAGAGCGCTATTTAATAATGGATTCTTTCTTGGAATCTTGAGCCATACTTACAACAGAAAAAAAGAGAAAAGGGACCCTCACAAGTAAAAAATGTAAGTAAAATGAAAATGAAATAATAAATAAATGTGAAATAAGTAGTTTGTAACATAATAGCACATTAGTTTAGCATTAGGAAAAGTACAATTTGTTTTCACTGTTCATGACCTTCTAAAACTTATAAAAGACTTGTGAATAAAGAAAAAATAATGAGATAATCATGTAGTTAGGCTCTCTGTCCTGAACACTAGGCCTCTGAGTTCCTGTCTACAGTGCGTCATTCACACCGATGACGTCTTTGATCCAGGGCAGGAAGAAGGGCACTCTGGTGTAGACTTCTGGGTATTCTGGGTTATCGCATGGTGCTCCAGTGTAGGCTGTGACTCCGTACAGGATCTTAGTCTTGCCCTTTCCACAGATCAGAGGGCCTCCAGAATCACCCTGGCAACAAACAAACAAACAGGGGACCAGCCAATCAGGAGACAGTGCTCTCTGACACAATGTATGACATGTTCTAATAACAAGCAAGTGAAAAGTCATTTAGAACTCTGTGACTTTGCTATGATGTCAGCAGGAAGGATAGGCCAGGTTCCTTCACAGGGTGCATTGACTATACGTTTTTTTTGTCGCTCACGATTGTCGTTTACGATCTACCATGTCACACTGTACGATTTTAGAACCATGAAAACCTCTCCGCGTCTTGGTCGGGAGAGTGGCCACATACACCGAAAGCATCGGTCGCGTCATACGACTCCCGTCAAATTTCTGACAAGCCAGACTTTTTGTCGGGCTGTTTTAGAACGTTGTGAACGACAAATCGCAAGTTGTGAAGCATGTCACATTATAAGATTCACTCTGCGTTCGATGTCGTGCCCGACCATTTGAAATCGGATACGACGCCGTAAACTTGTTGGTCACGACGAATTCGGGCCAAAATCGGGCTGAAATCGTGTAATCTGACCAAGCCATTAGGAAGCCAAATGACATTCCTGCTCTTATGGATCACACTGGACATTGGACACTCCCTTTAAGGTTGGTCAACGGAACTATGAAACAGTATCAGTGGTGTGATGATTTAAGAGAGTTAACTCAACACAGCTCACAACAGCATCAACATCACTGCAAATCATTTCAGCTGAAGTGAGATGGGTGTGTCCAGATATGACCCTGAGCACTCCTGGCCAATCAGAGATGGGCGATGACTCACCTGACAGAATCCTCCTCTGCCGTCAGGGACACTGCAGGTCATCTGGTCCTGGTTGTAGTACTGCTGCCATTTCTTTTCACAGTTCACTGCTTTGTCCAGCATGACTTCAGCCTCGTACAGGAAGCTCTCTGCCTCTCGCCCGAGGACCCTCTTCCCCCACCCGGCCACCTCACACTTGGCCCCTGCAGAGATCTTCCCATAGGTCTTAGGGAGCTCCAGCACCTTCACAAACTTGTTCTGTGTAGCCTTGGTCTTCAGCTGAGGGGTGAACAGCAGAGGTGGACATGTCTGGCTTCAGAACAGTAAACGTCCTGCCACATTTCTGTTCCAACCATTCACTTAATCAGCGGATTCTACTTAGCACAACTCTTAAGCCAGGTAGATCTAATTACTGCAATCGCCTGCGTTAAGTGCACAGGTAGAACTAATACATGACAGGTGTCTTACTTTCAGAAGCCAGACTTTTACATCTCTGGAGAACAGCACATAGTGTGCAACAGTGTCTTAAAAAGACAACTCCAGATTAAGAACAGCCAAGGGTCTATTTGATATGGGAAGATAATGAGTGTAAACATTTGAGAGTCAAGACAACGTTAATCAGACTAATTTTGAGTAAGACCTGAATATGCATTTACAACAAATTAGCATATTGGTAGCCTTGAGGCAAGCTTGCTAAGTCAGTAAGTGAGTAAGTGGCTGATAAATTGTGACTCACCTTCAGCAACATGATATCGTGTTCACGAGTCCTGGGGTCGGTATTTGGAAGTGGTTTCTTGGGGTACTTTGGGTGAGGGATGAACTCAGAGATGCCGATACGCTGTTGGCTCTTCTCCTGTTTACTGATGTTGTTGGCGCCAAGAAGTACGTTGTCTAGGCGATCACTGAAACATGCACACAACAGCCCAATCACTCATTGTGAGTTGTTTGATAAAATAAACATTATAGTATACAAAACCACCGACTAACATGAATGAGCAGTGTTTCTCTAACTGTGGTACGGGACTCTTTGTTGTGGTCTTCAAGATGTTTTATTTCATGAAGACAAAATAATCACTTCAAATGATGTAAAAATATATATTATGAAAAATCAATACATTTAAACTAGTTTTCATCTTTCTTGAAAACAAACCAACAAAACAATGCAAAATGTGCAATGTACAATGTATATTTAAATTGGCCTACGCTACTGTATTTAAATGCTGGCCATAATAGTGGTATTGGAGAGTCAATTGTTCTGTGAGGTGGTACTGATTGTGAAAAGAGAACCACTGGTCTACGTGATACGCAGGACTACGCAGTATACCCACTCAAAACGCATCACCATCTCAGTATACCCACTCAAAACGCATCACCATCTCAGTATACCCACTCAAAACACATCACCATCTCAGTATACCCACTCAAAACACATCACCATCGCAGTATACCCATTTAAAATAGGTAAGAATACATTTTAACATTTGAAGTTGATCACAGTATACTACAGATAACTACAACATTACAGTATATCCACTATACAGCTAACTAGACTACACCACTGAATGAAAACTTCATTTGAGATATTCATTTGCTTTAGAGTGGCTCATTAATACAAACACTTGAAGAGGAACTCCACACGTCTTCCTTACTCAGACACACACACACACACACACACACACACACACACACAGAAGCACAGTCACACCTGTTATTAAGACAGTGTGCAGCAGTCAGCACGTAGTCCTCTCTGATCAGCACTCCGCCACACCCGTGGTGTCCTCGTGTCTGCAGTGAAGCCATGTAGGGTCTGGAGTGGGGCTTGGCCTTACGACCCCCAAAGATGCCACTCTGCACGCCACCTGATCATCCACAATCACCCACAGATCATCATTATGGCTGTGCATATCATTTAATCAATTATAATGAATTCACAAATAGTATCTTACCTAAGATTGATGTGAGATCAAATTATAATGAATTCATAACTGTATCTTACCTGAGAATGACAGATGAGAGAGAAGTAGAAACAACAGCATTCTTCACTGCTGAGAAAGTCTCTTACAAAGACTCTCGCCCAACGCATGCACAATACCCACTCAACCAACCCTCCCCCCACACACACACACTTATGCATGCATACACTTCTCACCTTGCTAAATCTTTCCCCTCAGCCTTACACCATCACCTCCACACCACCAACACCACCACGCCTTTCTGTCTGAGAGACACACACACAGACACACACACAGACACACACACACACACACACACACACACACACACACACACACACACACACACACACACACACACACAGGAAACTAGGGGGGCTCATACTCCGTTGGAAACCTCACACCTTTGCAGTCTGCAGTGTGTAGTGTGTGTAGTGTAGTCTATGATCCAGCAGCACCAGACTGTAGTGTGTGTAGTGTGTAGTGTGTGTGTGTGTGTGTGTGTGTAGTCTACAGATGACCCAGCAGCACCAGACTGCAGTGTGTAGTGTGTGTGTAGTCTACAGATGACCCAGCAGCACCAGACTGCAGTGTGTAGTGTGTGTGTGTGTGTGTGTGTGTGTGTGTGTGTGTGTAGTGTGTAGTGTGTGTGTGTGTAGTGTGTAGTGTGTGTGTGTGTGTGTAGTGTGTGTGTGTGTAGTGTGTAGTGTGTGTGTGTGTGTGTAGTGTGTGTGTAGTCTATAGATGACCCAGCAGCACCAGACTGCAGTGTGTAGTGTGTGTGTGTGTGTGTGTGTGTGTGTGTGTGTAGTGTGTAGTGTGTGTGTGTGTAGTGTGTAGTGTGTGTGTGTGTGTGTAGTGTGTGTGTAGTCTATAGATGACCCAGCAGCACCAGACTGCAGTGTGTAGTGTGGTGTGTGTGTGTGTGTGTGTGTGTGTGTGTGTAGTCTATAGATGACCCAGCAGCACCAGACTGTAGTGTGTAGTGTGTGTGTGTGTGTGTGTGTGTGTGTGTAGTCTACAGATGATCCAGCAGCACCAGACTGCAGTGTGTAGTGTGTGTAGTGTAGTGTGTAGTGTAGTGTAGTGTGTGTAGTGTGTGTGTGTGTAGTCTACAGATGACCCAGCAGCACCAGACTGTAGTGTGTAGTGTGTGTACTGTAGTGTGTAGTGTGTGTACTGTAGTGTGTAGTGTGTGTGTGTGTAGTCTACAGATGACCCAGCAGCACCAGACTGCAGTGTGTAGTGTGTGTAGTGTAGTGTGTAGTGTAGTGTGTGTGTGTAGTGTAGTGTGTGTGTGTAGTGTGTGTGTGTGTAGTCTACAGATGACCCAGCAGCACCAGACTGTAGTGTGTGCAGTGTTGGGGAGTAACGCATTACATGTAATTGCGTTACGTAATTTAATTACAAAATGAATGTAACAGTAATACATTACAGTTACTGGAGAAAAATGGTGCAAGCGCACAAGGCAGCATTCCCAGGCTATATTGACCCCCTTTTAATACATGAATTAGCATCACATTTTTTTGAGGATAATATAATGATAATCACCACAAGGACAAATTTTACTGTAAAATCAATCTGAGTTGACATACAGATAGGTCACAGCCTCTTTTTTTCCCTTTATCATAAGACAAGCAGGCATATAGACCTACGCTGATGGCGCTGAAGACGTGATAGAGCCTATCAGAAGGTCGCGTATCAAACTATGTCTGTGGAGGGAAACAGTTATTTTTACATACAATATTCTTTGCAAGGTTTTGCTGACAATATTGAGATGTAATTCAAATTGTAATTTTGAAAAATTGCAAAAGTACCTGTAATTCGGCTGGAACCTGCCAATACGAAGCTCCATTCACTGACATGATGCTGACGCGAACAATCCAGAAAATCACACTTGTTCCAAAAACATGTGGGAGTGGGGCTTGACCTCACGACCCCCAAAGATGCCACTCTGCAGTGAAGCCATGTAGGGTCTGGCCTCACAACCCCCAAATATGCCACTCTGCACGCCACCTGGAAACAAAAAAAAAACAAAACAACCTCAAACAAACAAATGTGTAAACAAATTTTCCAATCAACCTATTTTTATTTTTCCCATCAACCGATGTCTTACCCGATGTCTTACCCGATGTTCATACCTCACCAAGGCCTCATTCGTGTCTCGTACCACCCCTACCTGTATTAGTTTTCCAAAATTGCCGTTCCGGGTCCCCGAGCTGGACTTGGCTCCTTAGTTCCAGTGAAAGGAACTCTGAATGCTTCAGCATTAACCAAGAGATTTAGTTCCAGTAAAAGGAACTCTGAATGCTTCAGCATTAACCAAGAGATTTTGGACAATTCCATGCTCCAAACTTTGTGGGGAGAGTTTGAGGATGGCCCCTTCCTGTTCCAACACGACCTCATCCCGATAGAACACCATTGGGATGAATTAGAGCTGATCCTGAAAGCCATTCTCCTCGTCCAACATCAGTGTGTGACCTCACATACAGTATGCACTTCTGGAAGAATTGTCACGAAT
>NC_084997.1:37024554-37029554 GCF_963854185.1 Sardina pilchardus | reverse complement strand
CCCGGAATGCCCACAAGAAGAGTCCAAACCCCGCCAAATAAATATAATCAAAGTTTGGCCCTGTACAGGCCGCGCTGGTCAATCCAAATACTCCCATTTTAATTTTCAGCGCTCAAAAACATCCACGCTCTGGGATCAATCACTCAATCAATCAAAACCTCACCACATCAGCAGGTAGTCACTGATGTAGCCACAATCATTGTCCATGTCATCACCTCCGCACTGTCAATCATAAATCCAAACATCTGCAAAAGTGTTAAGACATCAAAATATAACAATAGCATGTTTCCTCTTCAGCGGCTGCAGATGTTGTCTTCTTACTGGATGGATCTGGGAGTGTGAGGGCAAAGCAGTTCTCGGTCATGAAAACCTTTGTGAAAAATTTGACCAGAAGTCTCTTGGAATTCAACACCTCAGTGAGTCTGACGTATCATTCAATATTATTGATAGTTCAAGAGCTAGTTCAAGTTAAATTTGAGAAATTCAGTCTGTTCTGTTATACAAGATATTGACAGCTGATGAAAAGAATTCTGGACATGCCAGGCTAGTGAACAAATGTAAAAACTGAATCTCTTGTAGTGTGTTTCATGATATTTAATAAAAACAATATCTATTTTTTATTTTGCTATTCTTATTAAAAGATTAAAATTAAGCTTTTATTTGCTTAAAACGATGACGAAAATTGCATTGGCATAAGCAATTGATATTGCAAACAGAGCTTACTAAAACTTTAAGGAGCCTCTGTTTTTGAATATTATGACTTATTGTAGAACATTGTATTGTGTTACTATAACTATTATTATAATTGCATATTATATTCAAATATGCCAATTGTTGTGCAGTTGTATTTTTTTTTAATCCTTTGTATATAATCAGCAGTGTTTTTAAAGGTTTGGCCATATATACACATTATATAGTAAGTCATGGAAATTCAGGGTTTATGTGAGGGAAAAGTCATGGAATTTTACATTTTACATACTTAGAGTGGGAACCCTGTATGTAGGTTGGAGCTTAGAGAATTCATTGCTGAGGCTTTCAATTCCATTGCCTGGTAAACTTGGGTTGTGGTACTGAGACTGCCCGGTAAACTTGGGTTGTGGTACTGAGACGGAGGGCTGTTGCCATGCACCAGGTGGCCTTTGTCTAATTTATTTTGGAAGTTTTGGTGAAGATGGCCTTAATTTCAGAATCTGTGAGTGAGCAATATTAATTCACTATGAATGAAGTAAACAGTCCAGATATCTATGTACATTTCCTGAAGACATTATGCCATCTGCTGAGCATGTTACTGTATGTTTTGGTCTCTGCAGTTTGCCTTTGCACAGTACTCCATAGAAACCATCATCCATGTGAACTTTCATCAGTTCCAGAGAACAGGATGGGAAAACCAGGTGGACAGTATCAGCCAGAGAAGAGGACGCACATATACTGCTGATGCTATCAAGACAGTTGTGTAAGTCTTACATGCAGATTTGTGTAGTCTGGCCGAAGACCTTTATCTGTTTCAACTGCCCTGTTAAAGGCACCGTCAGTGGTTCAGTTCCTTACCTGTATCACTTACTATGACATTCAGCGAATATCTCCTCACAAACCACTTTCTCTCCTTTCCGTGAATATCTCCTCACAATCCACTTTCTCTCCTTTCCGTGAAGGCACTTAAAAAAAAAGAAAAGAAAAAACAGTGAGCCCGATTCAGCTGTTCCAGCCAAACACCAAAGGAGACAAGAGTTTGGGGAAATGAGGGAAACTGTCTATTTTAAGACTAATTATATAAGACAAATTTGTTTAATGCTCTGGCAGCCTAATCTGCTTTTTTTTTTTTTTTTTTTAAAGGAGATCTCTGGTCATATTTAACATGCAGTAGAGTCCTGACTACCTGCACAAACCCTGGATTTATACTGTGTCTTCAAAGTTACTGAGTTGAACACACATTCTAGTGTCATGAGGCCCCTCTTCATGTTGCACAACACTTGCACTTGTAATTGACATTTTGAGTCTGTTAAGAGGCACAAAGGCACAGTTTAAGAAATGTTCCTGACCTATAGTTCTCTGTGACCTTGAGCAACAGGACTCTATGTTAAAAATGGCAGGAGATGACCACTGACAAAACCTTTACACTCCTCCAGGCTTTCACTTCAGACTTTATCTACTTTTCCATACTGTAGAACAACTGTTAAAGTCATCTGCATTTGGATTTGAAATGTAGTCATTTATCTGTTATGAGCTGAATGATGTATCTCTGCCTGTTACAATAGCACAGTCTATGATAATTTGAGGTATATATCCTGAATCTATAATGTTTATACAGGGAAGAGCTGTTTGATTCTTCTGCTGGAGCGAGACCTGATGCCCATAGGATCCTCATTGTCCTCACAGATGGGAAATCCGATGATGCTTCAAGCTATCCCAATGTCACGGCACAGGCTGATGGAAAAAACATTACTAGATATGCTATTGGGGTATGAAGTGTTTTGTTATTCGTATCCATTGTTCCTTAAAGCACATTACAGACTGTATTTGGACTCACACTTGATTCCATGAGCTTGGTGTTGGTAACACCTAGCACAAAGAGACTTTTAGAAACGTTTACTTTTTATATTATTTAATATATAATATTGATTCTTAAAATCCAACATCGGACGTGTGTGGGTGTGATGTGCAAGATCTTGCCAGGTAGTTTCCTTGAACTTGAGAAGCTAATTATCTTCCTTATGTGGCAGATTGGAGGTGCCTTTAGCAGTCCGTCAGCACAAGAAGAGCTCAGGTCTATTGCATCATCACCAGACCACGTGTTTAAGGTGGACAGCTTTGAGGCACTGGACAACATCAGCAGCAGACTGGTGAAGAGTATCGTGTTCACAGAAGGTCTGCAGAACGCGTTCATTAGAATTTACAAATAGACTTGCCAGCAAAGAATGAAATATGCTTAATTAGCCAGGTATTTGGTGTAACAACAATGAGCTAACTAGTAACAGTGCATGAAAACTGCGCTGACTGCTGAGAGCCATGTCTCTGTGTCTTTTTCATGCATTTATCATTTGTTGCACACACACACAGGCCATGGTGTTCTCTACATCTTAAAGTGTTTGTGTTCACAGACTCCTCCCTTCTCTGCCATCCTCTTCCCTTCAACTACACTCTGCGTGAGTTCATCCCCATACATCACTGTTAATGTTACATGTTAGCTTCTCATAGATAATCATCCCATACTGTACATCTCCATTAACATTACATATGAGCTTCACGTAGCTAATCACCCCATTCACCTCTATTACTGTAATATTACATATTAGCTCCACATAGCTAATCACCTTTACCCGTACTCATTACACAGCTTATCACCCCATTCACCTCTATTACTGTAATATTACATATTAGCTCCACATAGCTAATCACCTTTACCCGTACTCATTACATAGCTAATCACCTTTACCCGTACTCATTACACAGCTAATCACCTTTACCCGTACTCATTACACAGCTAATCACCTTTACCCGTACTCATTACACAGCTAATCACCTTTACCTGTACTCATTACACAGCTAATCACCTTTACCCGTACTCATTACACAGCTAATCACCCCATTCACTTCTATTAGCATCACAAAGCTTTCCCATAAACCTATATCAGAGTTGTTTCTGCATTAAACACACAAGCTGGAATTCAGGGCATGCGTGCTGAGTTGATACTGTGTGTGTGTGTGTGTGTGTGTGTGTATTGTGTCTGTGTGCATTGTGTGTGTGTGTGTGTGTGTGTGTGTGTGTGTGTGTGTGTGTGTGTGTGTTGTGTGCCCCTGCAGATGGCCTGGTGTTTGTCCCAGAGCGGATGTCCTGGGTTGAGGCCCTGCACCACTGTGCTGAGAGGGGCTCCAGGCTGCTGCACATCCTGGACAGCTGCACCCAGGTCCGTGTGGAGGAGCTGCTGGCGATGGTGGCTCTCCACCGGGGCTGCGTGGAGAAGGCCTGGGTGGGCCTGGAGCGCTGCATGATCAACCCCCACGCCCCCTGGGAGTGGAGCGGAGGAGCCGTGGTGGGGCACTACCAGCGCTGGAGCCCCAGCTTCCCCCACAAGCCCTGCTGCTTCCACTGTGGCCAGCTGCTGCAGGAGGGGGCAGCCCCGGGCCAGGAGCACCGGACCTACCGCTGGCAGGACGCCTGCTGCCGGGAGAAACTGCCCTTCATCTGCGCACCTGCTAATGGCACTCAACCATGCCAGGTGAACTCACCTGTTACCAGCACTGATAATACTGACAGGTGAACTCACCTGCTAATGGCACTCAACCATGCCAGGTGAACTCACCTGTTACCAGCACTGACAATACTGCCAGGCGAACTCACCTGTTACCAGCACTGATAATACTGCCAGCTGAACTCACCTGTTAATGGCACTCAACCATGCCAGGTGAACTCACCTGCTAATGGCACTCAACCATGCCAGGTGAACTCACCTGTTACCAGCACTGATGATACTGCCAGCTGAACTCACCTGTTAATGGCACTCAACCATGCCAGGTGAACTCACCTGCTAATGGCACTCAACCATGCCAGGTGAACTCACCTGTTACCAGCACTGATGATACTGCCAGCTGAACTCACCTGTTAATGGCACTCAACCATGCCAGGTGAACTCACCTGCTAATGGCACTCAACCATGCCAGGTGAACTCACCTGTTACCAGCACTGATAATACTGCCAGATGAACTCACCTGTTACCAACACTGATAATAATGCCAGGTGAACTCACCTGCTAATGGCACTCAACTATGCCAGCTGAACTCACCTGTTACCAACACTGACAATACTGCCAGGTGAACTCACCTGTTACCAACACTGACAATACTGCCAGGTGAACTCACCTGTTACCAACACTGACAATACTAACAGATGAACTCACCTGTTATAAACACTGACAATACTAACAGGTGACCTCACCTGTTACCAACACTGATAATACTGCCAGGTGACATCATCACCTGTTATAAACTCACACATCTGCCAG
>NC_084997.1:37010992-37013492 GCF_963854185.1 Sardina pilchardus | reverse complement strand
GTCTTTATCACACACTTTCTCAGTCTCTCCTCTCTCTCTCTCTCTCTCTCTCTCTCTCTCTCTTCTCTCTCTCTCTCTCTGTTACACATTCAATGCATTGCCAAGCCACATCCCAAAAAGCGCAAACACACACAGATAGAGAGAGAGAGAGAGAGAGAGAGAGAGATTTCTGTGGCTCTCCTTAAAGAACATCACTAAAGTACAGTATGACTCACATCGGATCTCAATCTCACTGAGCCACACACACACACACACACACTAGATCGACTGGACTCGTGTGATCATGGTAAAGGGGTTGTCAGTAATCCGCTTTCCGGCCTTTTAACAGTATCGCAGGGAGCTCGCGCACGCAGCCTCTGGGGAGAAAGCATCGCGGGAAAAACGCTCCCGGGGCAATGCGCCAACGCGTCTCTGCGCGCGAGAATTAGGGCTCGTGATGGATGAAGATCCTATTTCTGGAGCCGCGCGACTCAAATGAATACCGATGCTTCGTATACCGCCCACACTACTCACCAACACACACACACACACACACACACACACACACACACACACACACACACACACACACACACACACACACACACACACAGTAGGTTACAGCTTGGATTAAATGACACAATTGACTGATGAACAGGGCAAGAGCCGATGGTACTGTAGGTATTGGGGTCAAGTGCATTTGAGTAATTTGATAAATGTGGACACATTGATAACATTAGGCAAAGCGGAAGTTCATCCATACAGTATGCGGGGGATTTGCGACTCCGTAGACTCATTAACGCCTCGCTCTCTCCCTCTCTCTCTGTCTCTCTCTCGGTGTGTGTGCGTGCACGTGAGCGTGTATGTGCTAGAGAGAGAGAGAGAGCAAGAAAGAGAGAGCTGGATTGTTCAATTGGTAAAAAAAAACAAAAAAACAACAACAACAACAACAAAAAAAAAAACGTTGGCCTAGCTACACGGTGGTCACCAGCTTGGCTTGTTTGACCCAGGTTGGAGACCCAGGTTAGGGACTTCAAACTTTCTCAGATCTTTTCCTCAGACTTCCACAGATCAGATCAGATACTCGCGTGACGTGAGTGGAGATGAGAGGGGTTCTCATGCGCTGAGCCAGAGTGAACGGGCGACAGAGAACAACCTCCCTTTAGAACATCCATCTGTTCCAATTTAAGATAGATAGATAGATAGATAGATAGATAGATAGGCTAAAGATGCAAGTGGACAAGTGGTAGTTGAAAGAACAGCTACCTTGCACAAACACACACACGCACTTTCTCACGCAGAAACACTTACCCCCCCTCTCTCTCTCTTACACACACACACACACACACACACGCACGCACGCACGCACGCACGCACGCACGCACGCACGCACACACACACACACACACACACACACACACACACACACACACACACACACACACACACAAAGAACAAGGCAAACAAGAAAAGCCGTGTCATCTGGAGAGCGCGTGTGTCTGCACCCTGCAGATAACGGCACGAGTGAAAGACCGTTTCAGGAAGGTTGGGAGGCGCGTGGTCCCGGCGGCGCTTCGCTAGAGCCGTTACCGTAATTAAATTCCAGCTCCCGTTGCTAACCGCGCTGCTGTTTGATCGCTTGCTGTCTGGCCCTCTCCCCCTCTCTCTCTCCCTCTTTCTCTCTCTCTCTTTCTCTCCCTCTCTGTCTTTCTGTCCCTCTTGTGATTGAATGCGCGAGTGCGTTAGTATTTGATTTGGTGTTTGTCCACGCACTTAAAAATCCATCACACACTTGTCGGTTCTTCATGGTGTTGCGTGAGTTTGCATAAACCGGAGGCTCATCTGGTGGTGTCGCCGGCTTGCTCACGAGAGCGGCCTGTTTAGAACTCTGCTTGACACGCACGCACGCGCTGCCTGTAGTGTCCTCGTGGCGGGAGACGGTGAGCTGGCCCGGAATGACACGCACGCGGAGCTTACACAGAGCTCCAGAGCCCTGGTGTCCCACCAAGTAGAACCTGTGGGCCAGTACACACACACACACACACACACACACACACACACACACACACACACACACACACACACACACACACACACACACACACACACACACAGACAGACATAATGCAGTGTTGACAGACACAGTATGGAAATCAATGCTGTAGTGTAAAAGCAGAGAAAAGGGAGATGAATCTACAGCTGGAGAGGAAGGAAAGAAGACAGGAGATGAAGGAGGAGAAGAAGAGAGGAAGGAAAGAAGACAGGAGATGAAGGAGGAGAAGAAGAGAGGAAGGAAAGACGACAGGAGATGAAGGAGAAGAAGAAGAGAGGGAAGGAGAAGAAGACAGGAGATGAAGGAGAAGAAGAAGAGAGGAAGGAAAGAAGACAGGAGATGAAGGAGAAGAAGAAGAGAGGAAAGAAAGAGGACAGGAGATGACGGAGAAGAAGAAGAGAGGAAGGAAAGAAGACAGGAGATGAAGGAGAAGAAGAAGAGAGGAAGGAAAGAAGATAGGAGATGAAG
>NC_084997.1:37003492-37005992 GCF_963854185.1 Sardina pilchardus | reverse complement strand
TCCTCTGTGTCTGAGTATGTGTGTGAGTGTGTGTGTGTGTGTGTGTGCAGGTGTGGGTGGAGGTGCTTTTGTTTTGTGTGTTTGTGTGTGTGTGTGTGTGTGTGTGTATGTGCGTGTGTATTTGGGGGATGCTTCTGCTTTTGTGTGTGTGTGTGTGTGTGTGTTGTGGGGGGCGGGTGTGTGTGTGTGTGTGTGTGTGTGCATCTGGGTGAGTTGTAGTCTATGTGCGATGTTCTGTCTTTTTGTTTAGGAATGTGTCCATGTGTGAGGAGAGACTTAGAGTTGTGTGAATGTGTGCATTTGTTTATGAGTGTGTGTGTGTGTGTGTGTGTGTGTGTGTGTGTGTGTACTCGTGTGTGTGTGTGTGTGTGTAATCGTGTGTGTGTGTGTGTGTGTGTGTGTGTGTATGTGTACTCGTGTGCGTGTGTGACTCACTCAGATCAAAAGAATTTGTTTTGGCCGTGGGGAATGGAGATGCTGTTATAGCAGGTCCACATCCAGACTGAAATCTGGTGTGTGTGTGTAAGAGAGAGAGAAAATGTGTGTGTTTGTGTGTGTGTGTGTGTGTGTGTGTGTGTGTGCGTGTGTGTTGATTATATGAGTGTCAGATATATTCTTTTAGACAGCTAGTTGTTCACTTTCCCTCTGAGCTGGCAGAGATCAAGATTAATGAAGTATATTCAGCTGTAAGGTGTGTGTGTGTGTGTGTGTGTGTGTGTGTGTGTGTGTGTGTGTGTGTGTGTATATAGCAGGCACATGCGTGTGTGGGTTTTGCTTACCACATGGACAGGCACTTCTGTTTGCTGATCTGGAGTTTGCTAAAGATGGTTGGTCTGCAGTTTAAAGGGAAACAGTGGGAAGCACTCCTGACTCTCAAAATTGTGTGTGTGTGTGTGTGTGTGTGTTTGTGTGTGTGTGTGCATGCGGTCGTGCGTCCGTGCGTGCGTGCGTGCGTGCGTGCGTGCGTGCGTTCATGATGAATCTGTATTTCTCTTAGTGACCTGGCATGACTCTGTAACTGTGACAAATCCCCTCCACGCTACTTTGGATGTCTCAACCCTCATCACCATAACAGCCCCAACCCCTCTGCTCCATGCCCCTTGATGTTTGGAGTGTGTGTGAATCATTGTTTAGTGTGTGTTAGTGTGTTTGTCTCTGTGACTATGTGTGTGTGTGTGTGTGTGTGTGTGTGTGTGAGAGGGTCTTTGAGGTGAATTTATAATTGTGTGTGTGTGTGTGTGTGTGTGTGTGTGTGTGTGTGTGTGTGTGTGTGTGTGTGAGGGTGTTTGAGGTGAGCCTGTGTTAGTTTGTAGGGTCACAAACCACACCACACAGCTAGAGAGTTTTTAGAAGTTTTCTGCATTTTGTTATGTTTTATGTTCATTTAATCTCTTCTCTTATGAATCTACACACAAATGCTGTTATTCAGATAGTTTGTTTTGAGTTGTATTAAGGTTGTCGTTCTTTACGCTTCTCTCATCTTTCCAATGGAACTCTAGATCTCATTTATAGTGACCACTGGGTCCTTGGTCACCTGTCTGACCAAGACCCTTCCTCTTGGATTACTCAGTTTGGCTGAGCGGCCACATCTAGGAAGACTGTTGCTTGTTCCAGACTTTTTCCATTTGGGAATGATGGAGGCTACCATGCTCTTGGGCACTTTCAATGCTGCAGAATTATTGTATCCTTCCCCAGATCCGTGTCTTCACACCACCCTGTCTAGGTGGCAGGTCTAGGGACAGTTCTCTGGGCCTCGTGGCTTGGGCTTCACTCTGACACACACCATCAGCTGTGACACCTTACAGAGAGAAGTGTGCCTCTCCTAATAATGGCCAATGGTGTCAGTTCGGCACAGGTGGATGCCAATCAGGTCGTAGACCAAGGACCAAGGACAATCTCAAGGACCTTTGATAGAATTAGGATGCACCAGAACTCAATTGTCAAGTGTCATATCAAGGGTCTGAATACTTATATAAATGGAATATTTCAGTCTTTTCTTTTTGTGAAGGCTACAATTAGAAAGCACTCCAACTCTGCTTTTTTGTGGAGTGAGATGAGAACAAAATTAATTGAATCCATTTTAGGATGAGTGTGACACAAAATGTGGAAAACTTGAAAGGGTCAGAAAACTCTGGTTCCGCTATACGTAGATGGACTAGGTGGTCTCTATATGTGATGGACTAGATGGTCTCCATATGTGATGGACTAGATGGTCTCTATATGTGATGGACTAGGTGGTCTCTACAGTATATGTGATGGTCTAGATGGTCTCTATATGTGATGGTCTAGATGGTCTCTATATGTGATGGACTAGATGGTCTCTATATGTGATGGACTAGATGGTCTCCATATGTGATGGACTAGATGGTCTCTATATGTGATGGACTAGGTGGTCTCTACAGTATATGTGATGGTCTAGATGGTCTCTATATGTGATGGTCTAGATGGTCTCTATATGTGATGGACTAGATGGTCTCTATATGTGATGGACTAGATGGTC
>NC_084997.1:36963077-36993292 GCF_963854185.1 Sardina pilchardus | reverse complement strand
CTAACCTCACCTGTTATAAACACACACACCTCATCTGTTCACCTGTTAGAACCACACATCTGACAGGTGAACTCACTTGTAATGCTGAAGTTTAACACTAGGGGGCGCTCATGCTGATTGCTCTACTCTCATCTCTGTAATGGTGAATTTCAACACTAGGGGGCGCTCATGCTGATTGCTCTACTCTCATCTCTGTAATGGTGAAGTTCAACACTAGGGGGCGCTCATGCTGATTGCTCTACTCTCTCTGTAATGGTGAATTGTGCTCTTTTCTGTCATTACAGACTTGAGACAGCAGATGGCAGTGAAGGACCATTCAGCAGGTACATTTCAACAAGGCTGCATTGTGCCTGCTGGATCAGTAACCAAGCTCTAGATAGATAGATAGATAATTTATTGATCCCCAAGGGGAAATTCAAGAATCTCTAGAAACTCTATCATGTAGTTCTGAAGTATCAACACACACACTCCCAGTCCAGAAATATCTGTTCAAAACATTATGAAGAATCACACCATCTTATGATTTAGAATGTATGACATGAGATGAAGTGGAGTTAATAACTGAAATCTGTCCATTAGTGCAAAACATTTCTTCCCACTTAAATGCAAATAATATGTGTGAGATGACATGGAATTCGGTGATATGACATATTCTAAATAAACAATAAACACATTTTCTTGTCATTAATTAACAAATCTGAATGTCTGATCGTTTATGGTACACATAGTCAAACGTGTAATTTTCAACATTTATATGTTGAAATACAGCTGAATATATTCATCTTGGTGTATGGTTTAAATTGTTTGATGTGAGATAAATATAATCATCTTGGTGTATGGTTTAGATTCTTTGATGTGAGATAAATATAATCATCTTGGTGTATGGTTTAGATTGTTTAATGTAAGATAAAGTGGAGTTAACCCGTTTAATCCCAAATTTTTCCCAGACATGAAAATATCCAAATCATGTGCCTTGAGTAACCCTTTGAAGTAATCAATTACTATTTTTTAAAATTTTAATAAAAAAGTGGGTGAAAAGGAGTGTTTTATTTTCGGTCACAATTGTGACCGCTAGGCAACTACAGAGTCAGATTTTGGGGATTTTCTCTTTTTTTGACACATTTCTTTGTCCAATCATCTAATTTCCAATAAATTCCAAACAGAGATGATATGGGGACATTGTCCCAGGTCTGTTATTTACATTTAAATGTGTATCACAATACAATACTCAACATTGCCTCTGCAATTCTCTGCTATATTCTAAGTGTGCCGATTTTTACATAGAGAAGCCATTATATCACACTATTATACATAGCTATTGTAACAGCTGATTTTCTATGCTGTTCTTTATCTTAATTTTACTTTCAGTCATTACCTGCACATATCAGATCTAACTGACTGTCCAGATTTGATAATCATACCTCAAAAACAGTAAATTATTGTCCTCATTGACTACTATTTTACATGTCACATATACAAACTAGGTGGTGGGGGGTATAATCAACTCGCCAGTCAGCCTGTTAGAGGCATAATGCCTAAATGTATGCTGAGACCTGCAATAGACATGAACAACCTTACCATGTTTACATAGAAAAGCCATTATATCATCTATATCAACTATATACCACAATGCAACAACCACCACATGTTGCAAAAAGAGATGTCGTTTGTCTGTTTATTATTGTAAATCAAGTTTTTAAGCCAAGTATACTTCCGTACACAAGAAATTTGGTTTCTGCATTTATCCCATCCGTGAATTAGTGAACACACATGAAGTGACATCCTAAGTTACCTGGTCCCTATGCTCCAAAGGCCTCATATTCATAAGGCTCTATGTCCCCAGTGTCCTATATCCTGGGACCTATGCTCATTCGGGTATCTACTATGTGCTTTATAATGCTGGAGGACCCTGGAAACATACAATGCTTGACTTGGAGAACACAGGACCACTGTCCCTGATCCCAAATAACCCTGAGGAGCATAGGAGCCTGCTCTGACCTCAGTTATTGGCCTAATCTAGTGTCAGAACGGTGTGATATCCATTATATTGCTCAATTTAATTCATTTTACTACTGGATTAAGTAAGGTTCTAAATACATAATAGGACACAGCCTGTAACGTGGACATACAATAGTGTCAGGACAGATTGATGAGACAATTATTTTTGATCACATAAAGCTGTGCTTCTGGTTTGTCTGCCTGGCCCCTGTGACATAGGCCCTTTACTGTGCATAAGTGTGTGTGTTGGGGGGTGGGTTGGGGGGCTGTTGGGAAAGGGGTGGGGAATATATTTTCTGGTAAGGTTGTTCATGTCTATTGCAAGTCTTTGCATACTGTACATTCAGCCAATTTGCCTTCAACAGGCTGACTGGCGAGTTGATTACAACCCCCACCACCTGTGACATATGCAATATAGGAATATATAGGAATATAGTCAATGGGGACAATGATTTACTGTTTTTGAGGTATGATTGTAAAATCTGGACAGTCAGTTAGATCTTATATGTGTAGGACATTACTGAAAGTAAAATTAAGAAAAAGAACAACATAGAAAATTAGCTATTACAATAGCTATGTATAATAGTGTGATACAATGGCTTCTCTATGTGAAAATCGGCACACTTAGAATATAGCAGAGAATTGCAGAGGCAATGTTGAGTATTGTATTGTGATACACATTTAAATGTAAATAACAGACCTGGGACAATGTCCCCATATCATCTCTGTTTGGAATTTATTGGAAATTAGATGATTGGACAAAGAAATGTGTCAAAAAAAGAGAAAATCCCCAAAATCTGACTCTGTAGTTGCCTAGCGGTCACAATTGTGACCGTCTTCATGTTCACTCATGCTATGAGAACGCTGAACAAAGTTCACATATTTCATTTGCATCCCTCCATACTAGACACCTTAAAGATTATGTGTACCCAAACTCTTTGCCCTATTTTTACATAAACATACTTTTCTAAGCTTTAGTTTGGGAGCTTTTGGGTGGAAATTTTCTGTTCAGGGTGCAACCAAAACATAAGCAGCTCTGACCATGTGACAAATTACACTATACATTTGGCACTTCACATATTTAACTGAGACCCTTTCAGGTTTCCACTTTTGGGGAAAATGTATTCATACTTCATACAATGACATCTGTAAAGGCACAGAAGCAAAAAAAAAAAATCGGTCACAATTGTGACCGTTGGGATTAAATGGGTTAATAATATAATCATCTTTGTGTATGGTTTAGATTGTTTGATGTGAGGTAAAGTGGAGTTAATAATATAATCATCTTGGTGTATGGTTTAGATTGTTTGATGTGAGATAAAGTGGAGTTAATATTGTAAATAGCTCCATTAGTGCAAGAACACATTTCTTCCTTCTTAATATTACATTTCTTCCTTCTTAATGTTACATTTCTTCCTTCTTAATATTACATTTCTTCCTTCTTGAATGCATAATTGTGTGATATGACATGGACTTCTGTTTCTCAAATCTAAATAAACAATCTCCTTTTCAATAATTAAAAAAAATCTCAGTGTCTCTTTGTTTATGGTATGAATAGTCAAATGTGTCGTTTTCAGAGTTCATGTCATTTTCAGATGATCACATTCTGTTATTGTTTGCATTTTATAACATCCAAACTGATTTGGAATAGTTTCCCCCTCACTCCACACGTGCTCATCTCCTCTGTTATATACGTACATATATGTAGTAGTATACAGTACAGTACGCCAGTGCACTGGCCACTCACACATGCCAGTCCTGCAGTAGTATACAGTACAGTACGCCAGTGCAGTGGCCACTCAAACATGCCAGTCCTGTAGTAGTATACAGTACAGTGGCCACTCACACATGCCAGTCCTGTAGTAGTATACAGTACAGTACGCCAGTGCAGTGCCCACTCACACATGCCAGTCCTGTAGTAGTATACAGTACAGTACGCCAGTGCAGTAGCCACTCACACATGCCAGTCCTGTAGTAGTATACAGTACAGTACGCCAGTGCAGTGGCCACTCACACATGCCAGTAGTAGTATACAGTACAGTACGCCAGTGCAGTGGCCACTCACACATGCCAGTCCTGTAGTAGTATGCAGTACAGTACGCCAGTGCACTGGCCACTCACACATGCCAGTCCTGTAGTAGTATGCAGTACAGTACGCCAGTGCAGTGGCTACTCACACATGCCAGTCCTGTAGTACGCCTGCGGCATTGGCCCAGTTACTGTACATGCCAGCAGCTATGCCTGCGGTAAAAATAGGGTGATGGGGGAAAAACATCAGTCCAGCTAAGCATTCAATAATGAATACTGAATATTACATTATATTAATAGCCTATATTTAATGTGCGATATGTAGAATTTAGGCATGGCTGCATGTTACCGATCAAAATGACATAGCCTTACTGTAACTCAAAACAGTTGTTAGACTTATGTTTATTGTTAAGCTTACCAAACCATCTTGTGGAAAGATGCATCATCACATGAAATCACATCATCACATGAAATTCATAACGATGTGACAACGATCTCTGATATATGATATACTGTAAGTGACATCACGCTCAGGATCTGCCACTCCTGCCACTCCTGCCACTCTGTAGCTGATCGAAATTGGGTCATTCCGTGTCAAATCACCCAGTGCCGGAAAGTGACCCTCTCCGAAGAAATCTGAAATAAATCACAGGTGTTTGTAGACTAGACCTATGCACAAATCTGAAATAGTATACCTGGATCACTAATGGTTTAAAATCTACAGCCCTTTGAAGCTTCAAGTCATTTTAAGCATTGTGGTGAACAGTCCTTTTTGGTCAACTTGCAACGTTATTGGTTCTTTTGGTATTTCACACACATCAGTGAAACTATGTGAATGGAAGCACATTTTCCTGTTGAATTAAGAAATCTAATCAGATGAGACGTGTCTTGTGTAATTTCCCCTCTGCAAAGCTCTGAAAATGGCTATAAATTCATTATGTGAAAAGACATCATCACTTTTGAAGGCTTCTCATTCGAAAGGTATGTGCCACAAATTTCATCAGGTTTTTTTCCCACTCATATATGGACTATAAGGTCATGTCCATGCATCAACTTTGGTTGTAATCGTTGTCATATTGTCAGAGCATTTTGTTTTAATTGGGCTTGATTTTCAAAAAGCCCATTTTCGTCCTATCATTTCACCATGTGGACAGTTAACAGGATTTTTTTAAATTTTACCATATCACATTCTGTATGTGAGGATCATCTGTCCAAAATTTGGGCTTGTTGCTGAGTTTCTTTATTGGAGATATGATTTTTGGAAAATATTCTCTATAAATCCACTGAACTTGCATTGGATCTGCAGTACTACTTTGCACCACATGGGATGCTCTTTTAATATAATGGAAGTCAATGGAAGAGTAAGAGATTCACTTGTTTGCTGCACATATCCAATCTAAACACACATTTTATGGTTCATAGTTGAATTGCTCCAAGTAATGATTGCAACATGAACAACATACTACTCATAAATAAATCTTATTTAGCTAAATAAACTGATCAAGCTAAATATACACACATAAGACTGACTGATCATACATGCAGCAAGAAGATTTAGCTTGCCATCTTTGTAACAGTTTTCTACACCACCATAGAAGTTGGAAAATGAAAGTGAAAAGATTGAAATGAAAGATTTATTTATGAGTAGTATGTTGTTCATGTTGCAATAATTACTTGGAGAAATTCAACTATGAACCATAAAATGTGTGTTTAGATTGGATATGTGCAGCAAACAAGTGAATCTCTTACTCTTCCATTGACTTCCATTGTATTAAAAGAGCACCCCATGTGGTGCAAAGTGGTACTGCAGATCCAATGCAAGTTCAGTGGATTTATAGAGAATATTTTCCAAAAATCATATCTCCAATAAAGAAACTCAGCAACAAGCCCACATTTTGGACAGATGATCCTCACATACAGAATGTGATATGGTAAAATTAAAAAAAATCCTGTTAACTGTCCACATGGTGAAATGATAGGACGAAAATGGGCTTTTTGAAAATCAAGCCCAATTAAAACAAAATGCTCTGACAATATGACAACGATTACAACCAAAGTTGATGCATGGACATGACCTTATAGTCCATATATGAGTGGGAAAAAAACCTGATGAAATTTGTGGCACATACCTTTCGAATGAGAAGCCTTCAAAAGTGATGATGTCTTTTCACATAATGAATTTATAGCCATTTTCAGAGCTTTGCAGAGGGGAAATTACACAAGACACGTCTCATCTGATTAGATTTCTTAATTCAACAGGAAAATGTGCTTCCATTCACATAGTTTCACTGATGTGTGTGAAATAGCAAAAGAACCAATAACGTTGCAAGTTGACCAAAAAGGATTGTTCACCACAATGCTTAAAATGACTTGAAGCTTCAAAGGGCTGCAGTTTTTAAACCATTAGTGATCCAGACATACTATTTAAGATTTGTGCATAGGTCTAGGCTACAAACACCTGTGATTTATTTCAGATTTTTTTGGAGAGGGTCACTTTCCAAATTGGCTGAAATTGGGTGATTTGACACGGAATGACCCAATTACATGTAAGCCTTTTCCTGTGTGGCATAAACAGCAACAGCAAACAGCACAACAGCCAACAGCACAAGCAATTTAGCATCTTTTCCTGTGTAGCATAACTACAGTCAACAGCGCAAGCAATTTAGCATCTTTTCCTGTGTGGCATAAACAGCCAACAGCACAAGCAATTTAGCGTCTTTTCCTGTGTATCATAACTACAGCCAATAGCGCAAGCAATTTAGCATCTTTTCCTGTGTAGCATAACTACAGCCAACAGCACAAGCAATTTAGCATATTTTCCTGTGTAGCATAACTACACACATAACATAACACGTGTGGAATTATATATTTAACATAAAAGTGTGAAACAACTGAAAATATGTCTTATATTCTAGGTTCTTCAAAGTAGCCACCTTTTGCTCTTGGCATTCTCTTGATGAGCGTCAAGAGGTCACCAGAAATGGTTTTCCAACAGTCTTGAAGGAGTTCCCAGAGATGCTTAGCACTTGTTGGCACTTTTGCCTTCACTCTGCAGTCCACACGGTGGTTGGAACCAAAGGTCTCAGATTGTGACTCATCAGACCAAAGCACAGATTTCCACTGGTCTAATGTCCATTCCTTGCGTTCTTTAGCCCAAACAAGTCTCTTCTGCTTGTTGCCTGTCCTTAGCAGTGGTTTCCTAGCAGCTATTCTACCATGAAGGCCTGATTCAGGCAGTCTCCTCTTAACAGTTGTTCTAGAGATGTGTCTGCTGCTAGAACTGTGTGGCATTGACCTGGTCTCTAATCTGAGCTGCTGTTAACGTGTGATTTCTGAGGCTGGTGACTTGGATGAACTTATCCTCCGCAGCAGAGGTGACTCTTGGTCTTCCTTTCCTGGGACGGCCAATTTCTTTGTAGCGCTTGATGGTTTTTGCGACTGCACTTGGGGACACTTTCAAAGTTTTCCCAATTTGTTGGACTGACTGGCCTTCATTTCTTAAAGTAATGATGGCCACTCGTTTTTCTTAACTTAGCTGCTTTTTTTCTTGCCATAATACAAATTCTAACAGTCTATTCAGTAGGACTCAGCTGTGTATCACCCCTGACTTCGCACAACACAACTGATTCCCAACCCCATTTATAAGGCAATAAATCACACTTATTAAACATGACAGGGCACACATGTGAAGTGAAAACCATTTCAGGTGACTACCTGTTGAAGCTCATCCAGAGAATGCAGAGTGTGTGCAAAGCAGTAATCAGAGCAAAGGTGGCTACTTTGAAGAAACTAGAATATAAGGCATATTTTCAGTTGTTTTACACTTTTTTGTTAAGTACATATTTCCACATGTGTTAATTCATAGTTTGATGCCTTCAGTGTGAGTCTACAATGTCAATAGTCATGAAAATAAAGGAAACTCATTGAATGAGAAGGTGTGTCCAAACCTTTGGCCTGTACTGTATATATATATATATATATATATATATATATATATTGATGCTTAAAGACACATACACACACACACACACACACACACACACACACACACACACACACACACACACACACACACACACACACACACACAAAACACAAGAGACACAAAGTCTTTTTTTTTTTTTTTATCAAATGCAGTGATTTAAGGAACAGGTCAATTTCTAACTTCTTCTTTTTATGAATAGAAAAACGTAGCTTGTAAAACAAAAAACGTTCACTACATATTCCAAGGAGTAATTATCAGGATTATCATAATAAAATAACAAATCGTTAACACTAAGAGAGTGTGATGGATCAAAAAGGTAACAATTTAAATAATTGATAAAAGTTTTGGTCTTCTCACACTCAAAAAACAAGTAGGCTAGTGTTTCATCCACCCCACCACTGAGCTAGGGAACAAACACTACTTGTCTGTATATTTTGCTATTTTATAATAACACTCACTGGGTATATCTTTCACTGTATTTGTAATGCACTATTTACTAGGCAATAACCGAGCTGTTTTCCAATTAATATCAGAAATTAAAGAACCCCAATAGAATTTCCCTCTAGGCTTTATATGTTTTCTGGATTGAAAGATCTGACGGACATGTTTATTATTAAAAAAAATTATCAAGTCAACCCTTTTCAAAAGTAACTTATGTTCAGCGTGTGTCCAAACGAAATGACAAGTGACTTTTCATAACTTTCATAAGCTTTCATAAGCTGGACTCACGGGGATAGCTTTAACCAGTGTTGAAGTTCTGAATGAAACAGTTTGCAAGCAAGAAGACACTGTTGGTGAAATTTAGATAACTTGACGGGTAATTTGGAGGGTGTCACATTTTAAAAGGAAAGAAAGGCCACCAACTCGTTTAAATACATTATTTGGAGAAAAAAAACACAAAGAATTGGAATAAATAAGACACCTCCTTATCCATCCAATTCTAAACGAGTTTACATGTGTCTGTGAAGTCCAAAAAGCTCTGCGATTCTTAGTCACAGCGAGATGAGACCTATATTGCACGAAAGGGCAGAACCGGGGCTTTCCAACGAGACTAGACACTTGTCTGTACGATCAAGTATGAAAATAAAATAAAATCGTGAAGTTAAATCAAAGTATATCATATATTTACAGTCTATATTGCTCTGCATTCACCCGCGCTTCCAGAACTCTCGCTTGAATTACACGCGAACCCGACATTGCACAGACATGACACGCATATCAAATGAAAGAGGAGAAACAGAGCCTTCCATTGATACCAAATACATCGATCCTTTAGTATTATAAAAACAGACGAAGTGACAAACAAATAATAATGTCATATAGCTTCGGCTATACCATTACTCTTGTTTGATTTAGCCTACTCGTGAAATCGCCATCAGAAAGATATGGCACGCATATCAGATGAAAGAGGAGAGCTAGAGCTATCCACAGATACCAAATACAATATTGTAGGCCATGAAACAGACGAAGTGACAGCAAAATAATAAGTTCATTCAGCTCCACTTACCCCATGTTTTTGTGTGGCATAATAGCCTATGTTCATAATCCAACGTTATCATGGGTTTCTCTATGGCAAGTCACGTTCATAATACGGTTTTGAGATCCTAGCAAACTCCTGTATGGTATCCAATTCAAGACTCATATTGCATCCAAATTTGTTTGACAAATAAACACTTTTTTTGCCTTTACTTTATTCATTGCAATGCAGTAAAAATATTATAGACAATCATCATCTGTGCACGTCATGTGTGCTACCACGCAAACAAGTAAGGTCAGGGCGTTTACAGCTGTCCCCCCCAGTTCAAAAATGCTATCTGCGCCCCTGCGTCTTACATCACGTGAAAAGGGCTAATTAGAAAGAACCTCCTTTTTAAGCTTATTGGGTTTATTTTTCCAGATAAAGTCAAGAAAAAAATATTGATCTCTTTAATAATTTTATCATTGATAAATAAAGCTAGAGGGGGGTAAACAAAATGGGAGAGTGTCTGCCCAAACGACTTCTACCAAACATGATTAAGTCTCTTTGCAACCAAAAGTTAAGAATAGCCTAGTTTTTGTCTTGCCCATTTTTTAATTGAAGTTTAACTGCTGTCAATCGGCTATGCTTTTGGTTATGTGGATTCCTAAATACTTATCAGTTTGTTTTACTGGAATATCATTCAGAACAGTGACATAGAGACGTTTAGCTTCTGAGGCCCTGGAGAAGTGTTCAACCAAAGATAAGGCACAAGGCAGCTGATTTTTGTCCTTTATAAACAGAATGGTAGGCTATCATCTGCCAGTTGCACAATTTTAATGTCTCTGTCGAAAATATTAATACCTTTGAAATCAACATTATTAAGTAGGCTACACTTAATGCTAGCAGTTCTGTAACCAACCGAAATAAGAAGGGGGAAACTGGACTCCCCTTTTGCGATTCGGGTTCCAGGAAGTGGCTTCTGATGAAGTATAGGCTATTGGCTCCGCCTTAACTAGGCTACACACCTATGGTACTTGCACAGGTGCATGTTTCTCAGCCGTTGCCCTGTCTGCGCACCCTTCCACTACGAGGCGTCTTTATGTCTACATATTTATGGGACATAATTAGAATGCTAATAACTTGAGAAATCAGCACGATATCGAGCACATGGATAACTGTTGGATCTGCAGTTAACATCAGGACTGAAATAAAGAGACTGAGAGGCTCAGAAGCTTGAGCACGGCAGCACGGGCAGCGTCGCGAAAAGTGAAAGTGAAACGTAACTTAATTCCAGCCATTTCAAAAGGGACTGGTACTGGGAGAGGAAATGGCGTCCGTGTTTCTCTGAGGAATTCTCCTTTTTACGGCGAAACACTCAAGATTCCTGTTCTCCTGTTCTACATCAGCAGTGTCCAGTCTGCCTGTGTGTGTGTGTGTGTTTGGAGCGTTTGAGACTTAGCAGAGGAAACAACTTCACTCTCACAGCTGAAGCAGTAACGTGAGGTAAGATCCACTTTGTGATGGGCAGAAATTCTTTAAGAAACAGGCCTATTCAATATGCACAATGCATCTATCTAATCCATCAGTCAGGAGCCATAGCATGAAAAATACATAAGACTACAGTGTCACAATAATGTTTTAAGATAAGAATTTTGATACTTTCTTGATTCGATTTGGGAGCCCTACCACACCAGTGGAGACCAGACATTACAAGGCATACTTCCCCAAACACATTCAGTGAGAAGGTGGCTTCATATCATAGCCTATGTTTGTATTTCAAACATTTTGAAATTCATATGAAGTTTACATTAGGTCTATTTATGATCTGCACAATTAGTTGAAATACAGGTAGTATGTCCTATGTTGACTATTTGATATTGATTTTTTTTTATTTTGACTCACATGATTCATGATCACGTGATCTCTCATGATACACGATTGTCATATTGACTTACATCTTTAATGTCAACTGTCTAATTGAGTGCCTGTCGCTTTAAAAGAACGTGAGAGTAAGGCCTCAGTCATGGTAGGTTATTATTTGCATAACTGGTTTATCAGCTACGTGGTATTCCTCTGGTGCTTTGTTTATTTTTCAGGCAAGACAATTAACTCTTTCAGGACGTTGCAAGCTTGATGTGTGAATGGCTAACTTAACTTAATGTAACTTATTGTCGTTACTTTTGGTGTTGTGGGAAGAATTCGCCCGATCGTACTAACACAGTGAAACCTGAGTTAAGTGCAGGTGTGTGCATGCTATATGCAAGCAATATGCAGGCAGGCATCTAGCACGGTGCAAGCCTACACAGAGCAGTTTATGATCTGTTTGCAGAGTGAGATCATTGGTGCCCGATCGTACTGTAACACCTCTGGAAGAAATGGGTCTTAAACCTGTCGGGACTTTATTACGGTGGCCGAGAAGGGCCAAAAGCGCTCAATTAGAGAAAGCAGTTTCAAATACAAAACGGTGCAAATTAACAAAAGTACAAACAGAGAAACGTGGTACAAATGAAAAAAACGCACTGCAAGAAACAAAAGCAAATGCATCTTCATGAAATGCGCTGCAGGAAGAGAAACGATGCAAAACACAAAACGCTGCATCTTCATGAAATGCGCTACAAATAGAGAAACGATGCAAGATACAAAAAGCTGCAAGTACAGCGCTCCTACAACGGAAGTGCTCCAAACCTCCAGAGGGCGCTCTCACAGTGACAGCGCCATGGAGAGGCAGACACACAGGAGGATGACGAGTTCTTCTAACGTCTCAATCAAAAACTGATCGCAAGAAGAAGTTGCATTACAGCGTAGCAAGGTAATGTGACTTGTCTTTGTTTATATTAATTTATTCCACTGCTCGGTTGAGTTCCCCATTGTCCTGCGTTCTATAAGGGTGTGCATTAACTTTAGATATACGCACGGCTATGAAGTAGTTCCAATTTGTTGGCCGTATCACACTTGAATATTAATTCGCCAAACTCGTTGTGAAGTTTAAATGCACTGTCACGTTACATACAAGCTGTAAAATACAGACGTTCAGATCATAGTAATGTTTAGCATATGACAGAGGTGTCATTTAGCTAGTTAGGTGGCAGTAGGCTAAGAAAAATAGCAATCTTTCAAAGTTAACGTTCATCAGAATCCTGGGATATGCCAGCTTGACAACGGGAGATTAGAACTAACGACTGGCTTTTGGCCATAGCAACCATCCATTTAGAACTAGTAACCGCAGTTTGAAAAATTAGTTGAAATGTGTCTGGGAAAAGTAGTTCTACAAACAATACCGTTCTAGCGATTAAAACATTTATATTAGCACCGGAAACAAACACAACGCAAGTGGCAACAGTGGAATAAGCGGGATAATGGACTTCACGCCGTGCGGTTATTCAAAGTTAATGCACTTTTCTAGACGGAACGTCCCTCCGCTTCGCGTCGGGCCGTATCACCGTCTAGAACGTGCATTAACTTTGAATAACCGCACGGCGTGTCGTCCATTATCCCGTACATATTATGTTTATGTCAATATCAATTATGTCAAGAACTCGTCATCCTCCTGTGTGTCTGCCTCTCCATGGCGCTGTCACTGTGAGAGCGCCCTCTGGAGGTTTGGAGCACTTCCGTTGTAGGAGCGCTGTACTTGCAGCTTTTTGTATCTTGCATCGTTTCTCTATTTGTAGCGCATTTCATGAAGATGCAGCGTTTTGTGTTTTGCATCGTTTCTCTTCCTGCAGCGCATTTCATGAAGATGCATTTGCTTTTGTTTCTTGCAGTGCGTTTTTTTCATTTGTACCACGTTTCTGTTTGTACTTTTGTTAATTTGCACCGTTTTGTATTTGAAACTGCTTTCTCTAACTGAGCACTTTTGGCCCTTCTCGGCCACCGTACTTTATACTCTCACGAAGCGGTCATGTTTGTTTTATTTACACATTGGTACCCGATCGCAGCCTACTTGGGATGTACTCTCACGAAACGTGTTGGCTATAGGCTACTCTCCAATCAGTGTGGGAAATCTGTTACTGCTACAGAAATGTAGGTTTATCCAGTCCTGCTCAGATGGGTGGCCACGGGAACTGTACAAACAATTCAAATAAAGCTTGTAATCGTGGTGATTCCCTCAGTCCAACATTTTTTCTCTGATGGTGTAATGCTACGGGGGGCTAAGCGGGGTGGAGGGGAAGCCTATAACCTCCGGGCCCACGAGAGCAGGGCAGGGGGCCCACCTTTGGCCAAATCTATCTTGCTGAATTGTTGTATTTAACGATGCTTACTAATTGCTGGATGCTAGGCCAGTTCAAACCAAAGATTCGCGACGGTCTGAGACGGTTGCGGAGAGCAGTTGCGGCGGTGTGAATCAAAAGTTGCAAGCAGTTGCAAGCCGTCGCTAAACATTCAACATGTCAAATCTTAGTTGCAGAGTTTTAGAACGTTGCTGGTTTTTAGAATGTTGCAGCTCGTCTCGTCGCGGATCTTGCGTTTGAACTGGCCTAAGAGGCCGCTGGTCCGTAGAGTGCCCTCACAATGGGAGCTTGTCTGCCATGCCATATAGCCTATACGCTGGAAATTAAATAGCCCGCAACAGGCATTCTCCCTTTCACGCTACACTGTCGCGTTTTAAAAGCGAAACTGATGCCACGACCGGTCTGGGCTTTCTGAATTAGCCTAGGCTGCAGGCTGCATTTATTACAAAAAATCGAGTGACTTAGCAAGTAGTCTATACCTATTTAGAGACAGGATCATAGGCCTACGCTTACCGTGAAAACAGCTTTCGCATCGCAGTCTGCGCCGATGCACAGAAACGGTAAAAGTTCGTATAGCCTGGAAGCCTCTTCCCTACATATCCGCACACGGAACATCTCAGTGTTGTAAACACACGAGATACGACTTCAGTAGAGACAAGAAGATAGGCTAGGTTGACAGGACATTGCCTAGGGCCTAGGGCTACGCCTCAAATTATGCCCTGTGGCAAATTCTCTGCCTACGTGAGACATTTCGTTTGGAGCGGCATACCAGTAGGCTATCAAAAGCAGAAGATTTTTGGTTTGGGGTTTAATTTACTCTTGGACCGTTTGATTATATATGCTAAATCAGTGGTTCTCAACCTTTTTTGGACAAACGCCCCCTATCCTCTTGATGATCCTCTTAACGCCCCCCCCCCCAAAAAAAAAAAAAAAAATCACTAGGGCTAAATATTAGGCTACAGGCAAAAAAAGTGTCGCTGATACCAGAGTTTTGGTTTAAAAAAAATGAAACAGAAGTTTCTTATGAGTAGGCTTATGAAACCTATGTTGTAGAAAAGGAATTAAGTAACTATCAAATTATCATTATGATCATCCTTATCACAATTATTGTTATGCTATTTTGTACATGCACTTCAAAACAATCAACATTGCTAACATTGTTCACAAAATGTTGGTGAAAACAGGATCAGTGGACTGCTTTACTAATGTAAAATATAATTACAAGTTTCATTGCTTTTGCATGGTTGTATAATGATTGCATGGAAAAATAGCCTACTTCTCAAAACAACAGCAATTATATATGGGTGCCATTGTTTTGGATGTTTACCTCATGCAAGCATCATACACTGGTAGGCAAATGGAAAAAATTGACATGTTTTTTTTAATAACCTTATTTTTTTTAATGTAAGGATTCAGGAAACACAACACCAACCGAGCAGATAGGCATAAATCACTGATTGTGAGTTAAACAGGAAGATATGCTTCAATAGCTTTTGGCCATGTTGTATTCAAATTTGGCAAAACAATACTCAACTGTATTATAGTCTCTGCTATGTTTTTATGGACGTTGGAAGAATCCACGTCGTTTTGTTGTTACATAATTAAATAGCCTTCCAACCGGTTGCAGCGGAGCTTTGCTACTAACGTTCTTACTTCTTAGTTTCAGTTTCTCTCGTGTAAACGCGCACATGCATGCATTGAATGCACGCTCACACTACTTAATTGCATGCCTGTATGTTTGAAGACGCCAAACTAGTGGGTATTTCCTGATTGCAGAAAAGTGTGTTTTCTTTTTCTGTCGGTCCGCGATTACTTGATCAGTTGCAAATCAGACGAAGCGCCGGGAATAATTTCACTATGTGGCTCCGTAGGCCTGCAGTGTTCACGTCTGCGGCCCATAGTTTGAGAACTAGCATGTAGCATTGACATCAATTCAATCATTTGCACAAAGACATCGTTTTAATCCAAATTCAAATGTACACTGTATGTGTAGTCACTGTCAGAGGCTTAAAAGTTGAGATGAAGAACAGTGATTCACGCCCCCCATTTGTGCCCGAGCGCCCCCCTCTATGCTGCCTCGTCCACAGCGCCCCCCAACAATGTCCAAACGCCCCCTGGGGGGCGGTACCGCCCCCGTTGAGAAACCCTATGCTAAATGTTTGGACCGATATCGGGCACTGCAATAAGGGGGATATTTGATGCTTCACCAATCATGTTTCATTAGAAGAAGCTTGTGAATTTCAATAGAGATACAACCCCTCTAATAATTATAGGTAAAAAAGGACAAATAAGAACACACAAACAACCATAGGCTTCGTGAGGTATCAAGGTATCCTTGAAAAAAAAAATGCGCCGCTCTTAGGCTATACTTCCACAGAGCAAACGTGCGTGTTTTAACAGTCTTGAAACTTTCTTCTGACAACTTAAAGTCCAATCAAACTTCATTCAAAGGCAGTCCATAATTCAAATTAAATTGCTTTCTAACGACAAAGTTGAAACTTTGGCTTCTAGAGCTCCATTGAAGCGCATCTTATTTTCAAAAAGATTTACGACAGGCCTGGCGCACATCGGAGGTTGCTTTCGGTTTGAGATCCAATGAGTCCTGGGCCACTATGCCACCCAACTTTTTTGCAGTTGCAAGTTGCAGTAACTAAAACAAATTATTAAAAAATTACTAGATAGGCCTATATGCAAGTTGGACCAGATAGAGTTTGCTGTTTCACTGATTTGACTTGGGCTTTGACGCCAAGCGACTGGTAGACATGTCCGTATAGATTAGGCTACTGTAATGAATGATGATGGGTATAGCGGGCGGTTGTGGATATCAGTTGTTGAAGAAAAAAAAAACATTGCCTCGTGGATTGATAGCGGTGACACATTCCACCTAATAGAACTCACGGACAATGGGGTATCTAGGGTTCTATTTCTAAAACGGATAGTTCCGGTCCTTGATTGTGATTGGCTGAATCGCGTTCGATGCCGTTGTAAATATCATGATAAACTCACACCATGACCGCATTTCGTTCTATAGTAATGCCAGAGAATGTCTAATAAGGGGAGAACTCTGCCACTGTCTGTCGTTATACTTCCGGTTTTGAAATGGTTGCAGTTCTACGCTGGTTCCATTAGAGGCGCTCACATTTGGAGTGCAGAATGCATGGAGGTCTATGGAGCAATACCCCTCAAAATCCACTTTTCTCAAAATATACAATTTTGTCAATGAGTTTGAATGTTGTTTTCGAAAGGGGATGCAAAGAAATTACATATTGCGTGGTGTTCGATTTTTTAGAGTCACTTGTTTGCTTTAAAACGTCTTTTAAAATGTAAATGACGTCATACACTCAAGCTTCATTAGCAGAATGCTAGCGTGGTATGGGCAACAACAACTCAACCTGTAAGAAATCGGAAGGACATAAGTACTCGTTCATTCAACTTTTGACCTATAACCTATGCTGAACTTGCAAAACCTACAATCAAATCTGAGATTTCTCAACGACAATTTGAAAGAGCCAAATTTAGCCGTCTAGCTCCATAGGCTCCCATTCATTCTGCACTCAGGCGGCCGCCCCCAGTGGAATTTTGGTGGAACTGCAACCGAAAGTCGTTACAATGGGACTTAATAGCGAGTGGCAAGGCTCTCCGTAGACGGGCTCTGGTAATGCGCAAGCACAAAACTAGCAGTGGCTGCGTCTTGTTGTTGCATGGCAACCATTCATAAGGAGGGAATATATTTCTTAGCGGAAGAAAGATTATCTATGAATACATCGTTACATTGTCGTTGCTGTGCCTTCGTTTCGTGAAATCTTGCTAGATCGACGTAGTAACCGTTTTAGAAAAGCAATAAGCCACTTGAGTCCGTGGGTTATACTGTATAATCGAACAGCTAAGCTTCGATTATACAGCTTTGCGTCGTGCCTAACAACGCCCCTAAGCTGTTCGATTAGTAAGGGATAATGTATAGAACGCCGGTCATTATCGGAAAATAATTCCCGACAGGATGAACTGAACCCCGACACGCAGCGGAGGGGTTTTGCTTCTTCCTGAAGGGAATTATTTTCCGATAATGACCGATAATGAATAACAACATTCTAGAAAGCCGTATAATAATACAGTATAACCAAGCGGCAACATTCTAATCTGAACAATGAAGCCTACCCGGAAGTTCGAAAAACTGCAATACCTCGAAAATCCGCTGGGGACTGGTCCCAAAACAGAGCAAATTTCCATAGACGGCCATGTTAAAATGTCCGTTTTCACGGCATAAATTCAGGCTTTTAAAGCCTGGTCCCATGGACTTTTATTGTATTTTTCGGTAGTTTCCCGGTCCCTGACAACAGTGAGGGGGGTGAATTTTTTTCTAACTCGTTAGTTTAGATCGCATTTGGATATAAAAAATTAATGACGTGGTCAACTTGATTGACAGCTGACCAATGTCGAGGTTGACGTTGCCAGCCGAGTGGACGTCTCGGCCGTGATCCTGAATCTTCATCACCGTATCCTCTCTGAACATTTTTATTGAAATATTTGATATACAGTACAATGGGCTTCTCTGCTATTAACTGTGCTAACCGACACTAGAAGAGGACATCACTCCAGTTTTCCGGTAAGTGACATTCCACTATTATTTCACTTAGCTGCTAGCTTCTAGATGTGAACGTGAGCACTATTTAGCATCAGTAGCTAACGTTAGCATAAATCGCCAGGACGCTCTGCGAGACTTTAGTCTGTGTTAGCAGCCTGTGCTAACACGGTTTCTCCAAGTGCTGAGGCTTTAAGCATACAATCACTCTGAAGACTACATATCCTGTAAACTGTTTCCTCTGTCCACAACTGTTTCAAAATAAAAGTCCTCACTGTAATAATACACTATGAAATCATTTAACCATCGAAACTACTCAACTATTTAACTGTTCAACCATTCCAACTGTCAGTTATCATCAACTATGCCTCCAGTCAACTACATGAAACCTCCATGTACCTAGCAACCAACATAGCAACCATTAAAATTAAGTGTTTATGACCGTTTCCATAGCAACCAACATGATTATACTGCAGTAACTTCTTTATTCCTGATAGTGGCCACCATGGATACCCTATCAACAAATGTTTCAAAATAAAAGTCCTCACTAGCAAGTTAGCTAGTTAGCATAATTAGCATTGTTAGCATAGTTAGCATTTTTAGCATAATTGCTAAAAATGATTAGCTAAGTTAGCTAATCAATGTGGTTAGCATTGTTAACATAATTAACATTGTTAGCATAGATAGCATTTTTAGCATTACTGCTAGAAATCATCAACTAAGTTAGCTTATCAACCTGGTTAGCAATGTTAACATCGCTAGCATTTTTACAATAACTGTTTACAATAACTGACTCTGCCTGAAGAAGGTCTAACGACCGAAAGCTAGCTATCAGTAAAGCTATTTTCACAAAGACTTGTAGTGTGCGGATTCTTTTCTTAGATATCCAGTCACTCTTAATCCTGCACCTCACACGGATGAGCGGTGATTTTTTACCTTTTTGCTTACAATAACTGTTAGAAATCATTAGCTAAATAAACCAATCAACCTGGTTATCATTGTTCACATAGTTAACATTTTAACATACCTGTTAGAAATCATTAGTTAAGTTAGAACAGGAATGTTTAAGCTTTAAAATGTCTACCTTTACACTTTCAACTCTCTTTAAACTATGCAACCACCATGTTTACCCTAGCTACACCTTAGTAACCATATCTACATTATCTATACATTTTTTGCATTTTCATGCACTGGTAATTCCTTGGAATTGCATTTCTAGTTAAACTTCTTCTTCTAACGCTCGCAATTCAGCTTCAACCGTTTAACGTAGAAACTTCATTCAAACGTTGTTGCGTAGGTCTTGCTTATGCCATGTGTGCTTTGTATTTTTCAACTTTGTAACTTTTATACTTTTTGAACTATTAAATAAAAACTATTAACAATTTCCCCATAGACTTAACATTGCTCATTATGACATCACGGCAGCAATTAGAATGTTACGCCAGGTGGCCAGTCCAGGTGCAGCAGCTCTCTCTCTCTCTCAGACTTTAAACATACACTGGCTCTCTTGAGACTACATTTTCTGTTCCCCTGTATCAACTGTATCAACTTAATAAGTCTTCCTAATTCCATCCAACTTTCTATCCATTCATCTTCTTCAAACCATTCACTCATCCACCCATTCTAAACAGTCTGCCTATCAACATCAATTAGACGATCTACATTCAACTTTTAAACAATCTACTCTGTCTCAGGCTTTAAGAAGACTCTGGCTCTCAAGACTAGCCAGTTAAATTGATTACACCTGTTATGCTGCCCTCGTACTGCGTCTTCTCTTGCAGGCAGGACTAGACAGCTAGTTAAAAAGTTCAAAAGCTTCAAATAAATCCAATGCTTGATGGTTTATATATCTTTAGTTTTGTATTTTGATTTTGATTTTGTAAAACTGTAAAACAATACAGAAGAAAAAGTACATGAATTTCACATTACATATGAAAGGCATATAGGCTAAGCTGCTAACACACCGTTTGCTAGCAAATATCATATCACTCGTGACCGACGAGAACTAGCAAACTAACTAAAATAAGCGGACAAAACATGTCCAAATTACAAAGTTACAAAAGCAAGACACCCCGCAAGTAATACTTATCTAACATGTACTTACAGACAAATATTGTCCGGGGCTCAAACGTGAATATTTTCATATGAGGAAATCGCCAGGAAAACGTGTTCATCTGATTCAACTCTTTTTAGACTAACATGCAAAACAGGAAGTAGTCTACTTAACTACTAGACAATTGCCTAGTAACGCCACAAGGTGGCAGCATATACAAAAGAATAGATGCATTCTTAAGGAAGGCAGAACACTCCCCGCTTGGTATAATGTTATTATGCCACTATAAATCATTAAAACTCAACTTAAACATGAGTGGCAAACTAAATTGTTACTTTTACTCAGAAAGAAGAACTACTATTTCTGAGATAGGCCTCAAAAGCACTTCTTTTACTATTCTAACTTCCACCTTCCGGATCCTCTTGTCACCGCTCGGCAGAGTGTTGACAACCACTCCCACAGGCCAATCATTTCTGTGGGCTTTGCTGTCTTTCAGCAGGACAACGTCGCCGGTCTTGACATTTGGCCTTTCATCAGTCCACTTTCGGTGGCCTTGTAGAGTTGATAAGTAGTCCCTTCTCCATCTCTTCCAAAAGGTGTTTGCAAGGCACTGGACATGTTTCCATTGCTTCCCGTGCAGATCAGCTATTTGGAAGTTTCCAGAGGGGGCTGCAACGGCGCTCATCTTCTGGGTAAGTAGCATCGCTGGGGTGAGGACTGTAGGCGTATCGGGGTCAGAGGATACGGGTACCAGGGGCCTGGCGTTTATGATCGCCATCACTTCAGCTATGAGAGTGCTCAGAACCTCGTGTGTGAGGCGAGTGTGTCCGGTCTGAAGCAACATGGCATCCAGGATGCGTCTGGCGACGCCGATAAGCCTTTCCCATGAGCCCCCCATATGCGAGGAGTGAGGTGGGTTAAAAACCCAAGAACATTCCTTGCTTTGAAGGTAGGCTGTTATAGCTGTGTCTTCCGTGTTAATGCCCAGTTCTTTACAGGCTCCCACAAAGTTAGTCCCTCTGTCAGAGCGGAGAAGTCTGGCTGGACCACGGATTGCAAAAAATCTTCTGAGCGCGTTGATGAAGCTGTCGGTAGTCATGGATTCAATGAGCTCGAAGTGAACAGCTCTGGTTGACATGCAAGTGAATATTACAGCCCATCGCTTACTGTCTGCGCTTCCTCCTCTCGTTCTCCGTGTCATGATGGCCCATGGCCCGAAGACGTCGAGGCCTACGTTGGTGAATGGAGGCTCGGGTGTGAGTCTGTCAGCAGGTAAGTCTGCCATCTTCTGGTCCTGTAGCTGCCCACGCAGCCTTCGGCAGGTCACGCACCTGTGGATGACAGACAACACCAGTCGCTTCCCACCCAGGATCCAGTAGCCTGCTGCTCTGACAGCTCCCTCTGTTATGTGTCGCCCCTGATGCACCACCTGCTCGTGGTAAAATCTCACCATGAGTGTGGCGATGTGGTGGGTGCGCGGGATTAGCAGTGGGTGCTTCTCTTCATGTGACAGGTCTGGAGCGGATGTTATACGACCGCGGTCCGTGTATATTTTGGTAATTGGATATTCTGTTTTTGAATGGGAATTAAAAAACAAAAAACGACTGGTTTGTTTGATTTTCGTTTTAAAGCCCAAAACCACCAATTGAAAAACGCAGCATTTTTCTTTCATTTTCATTTTTTAATTACACTTTAAAAAATGAAATTCAAAGTCAACACAAACGGAAAAACGGACCAAAAACAAGCATTATTCATTATTCTCGCACCGGAAGTTGCCATTCAGCCATTGTTGTGCAGCCATGAATATCAGGAATTTCTGTATGCAGAACATATCACGTTCATTAAAGTGAATTATCTGAAAAAACTGTGTAATAATATTTAGGCTATTAATATTTTCATATTTTTGCAATCTGCACTTTTGTTTGTGTGACTTGTTACTGACTTTCATTTTAATCTTTACACCAGGCTTCCTTGTACTAGTAGCCTACTTTATGTTCTGATATGTAGGCCTACAAGGTTGAAAGTTCAAAATATAGGCCTACTATTGTGATTGAAGTAGCTAGTTAAAAAAAATGTCATCCATCAATTCATGCATCACGTACCTGTCATCATAACAGAGGTATGACTTCCAGGAAATAAGAGTTTATTTTTAATCTTATATAGCCTATTGCCCATGCTATATGATTTACTGCTTGTTTTTGTTGAAAAATTCGCAAGACAAACACCTTAAAAAATAATGCCATATCGCATCGCAATCGCAATATTGGCAAGAAAAATCGCAATTAGATTATTTTCCATAATCGTTCAGCCCTAGTCAGAATATATGTAGTGTTTATTGTAACAGTGATAAAGGAGGACATTTGTTGGATAAGTGTTGCTTTTTCCAGGCTATTTTTTTTATGATACCCCATTGTCAGTCAATAGTAATAGTACTTAACTGTGTTGAGCTAATTTGTCGACTATGAAACCACGGTGAAGTTTCACTTTGTCTATGAGTTCAAATAATAGGTGAGTGCAGATGCATGTAGGCTATACTCTGCTAGTCACAAACAGGTTTTAGTAAAGCAAGTTTTAGTGGAATCCCTTTTCCATATAGTATTGTGTGCATGCAGATTCCTTCAAATGTGCTGCTGTGTGAAGTTGCATTGTTTGCTGTTGAAGGAAATTATAGATATTATTCTCATTGTTTTAAAGGATGTTACGCCCAAAACACACCCATGACTGATTAAGAGACATAAGAACAACCCTTTTGTGTACAGCACCTGACAAAATCACACCATTAAATTAGTGAATGTGGACTGCTATGCCTTTAATGTCTATAAACGTTGTGCTTCTGACCATCCGTTTTTGATCGCCAAAAGAGGGACCATAATCCTCAATAGGGAAATTCCATTTTAAAACATTGCGTTACATTCATGAAGTCCACTCTATCTAAAATATCCCTACTGAAAAAATAGCAAGAAACCAATTTATGTTGGTAGCTGGTTTTTGCTGGTTTTCCTCCAGCTATTGCTGGTATTTGCTGGTATAACTGGTTAGGCCACCAGGTGGACATGCTGGCGTGACCATCTAAGGAAGCTGTCGTGTGGGATACAGCTGGTGTGAGATGGTCATGCTGGTGACCAGCCTGCCAAGCTTGACATTGTAGGTGTAAGATGGCCATGCTGGTTTGCTAGAATGACCAACATAAGCTGGCATGACCAGTAAAAACCAGCAATGTAGACCAGCAACACCAACTAAAATGACCAGTGTGAGATAGTACGACAAGCAAAACCAGCAGAATTACCATCGTAAGCTGCAGGTATGTTTTTGCAAGACTTTTGCTGGTCTATAGCTGGTTAACCATCATAGGGTGGTCAAACAAGCTGGTTAACAAGCTGGTCAACCAGCAAACCACCTTAAGCTGGTCAGTCTGTTTTTTCAGCTGTTAAAGCAGTTTTTAATCATAATTGACACAATTATCTACAATGACATTCTATTCGTTGGTAGTAACACTGGAAGTTCCGGGGCAGGTTGGGCCACAGGTCCTGAAGGGAGGTTCTTTCTGTTATAAAAAAAAAAGTTTTAGATTTATGTACTTTATATTACAGTTATTTTAGTAACACTTCAGAACATTGTATGTCGTCTCTAAAACAGCAATCAATATTTGAATTTAAGTCATTATTAGGTGTCACACCAAATGACATTTCCTGTCACACCAAAGGACATTTAAGCTTTTGTGGCAGTTAATGACCATGCTAATACTAACTGAGCTGTCACTAGCAACTGACATCATGCATTTGCATAATAGTACATAGTCCTGCTGTTAAAAATACAAATTTGAATGCAAAAATGGCATTTAGGGGTGTCACACCAAAGGACAAAAAAACGTAACAACTTCAGTGGTCTGAAAACATAGTTGAATATTTGAGCAATTCTGAGAGAAATTCTCACCATGTTCACTGCTCCAGGGCTTCATTGGGGTCTTCAGTTACATGACCTTGAATGGGGTCTTTCAACTAAATGTAGTTGTCCATGATTTTGGCCAACTTAACATCAGGTCATTGCATAACACCAAAGGACATTTTTTTCTGTGACGAACTTTACAGAGTTCCTACCATTTTAGAAATGTATGTTTGGGAAAAGTGATTGCCACTTAGTAAAATAGACACTTGCACAATTATGCCAGGAGCGTTCATTAAACGTTTTAAACATTATTTCCTCTATTTATAAAAGTTAACATTTATATTTTTATGTTGTCTACCATCACACCATAGGACAATTTCAAGGTTTAGCTCAAAGTTCTGAAAAAACGATAAATAACTCAGGTATTAAAGCAACAAATTCATGTAAAGCAAGAACATGTTTAACCTTTTACAGTATTTTAAAATGTGAAAATGTGAAATTAATTGTGTTTTATCTTCTGTGACAGTGAAAAAGCCACGTCATGTCATCTACCCCTATACACATTCCCAAACTGAGAATATCTTTCACTCATCATTTTTAATTCTCGCGCCTATGCCTGCTCAGTATAGCTGCTCTCTCTCCCCCCCCCCCCCCCCCCCCCCCTCCGAGGTAGCTAGACCCTACAAGACCCCACAAGATTTTTACACAGCCTACGTGTGTAAAAATGATTTTCAGCTGAAATTCAAAGTTTTGGCCAAAACATTCACGGCAAGCGAAACTTCAGTGGGGGCAGGGAGGTAGACTTTGTTGTTAGACTCCCCTAAAAGGAGTGTCTAAAGGTTTAAAGCTGCCAGTTACAACTGTCGTTCAAAAACAATTTACGATTAGACAGTTGTTTTTATTAAACTGCATGTGTAAAGCTTGATATTATTGGGAGGAATTATTAACCTTATTATTAGCCTTCCAAAGCACTCTTCCCTCGGAAAACATCGCAGAAGCCCACTACTTCTCTCTCCCACGACTCTAAAACAAAACTGTTATCTGTCACAGCAATAGGCAAGTAAATTTTGAGAGATCATCATAGACTTCAGACACAATAGCCCAGCACCTGCTCCACTCAACCTGAACAGGGATTGTGTGGAAAGGGTCTCCTCATTCAAATTCCTAGGGGTACACATATCCGAGCAACTGTCATGGTCCACGAACACCACAGCAATAACAAAGAAGGCCCAGCAGCGACTTCACTTCCTGAGAATTCTCAGGAAAAACCATCTTGAACAGAAGCTGCTGGTGTCCTTCTACCGGTCAGTCATTGAAAGCATCCTCACATATTGCATCACAGCCTGGTATGCAGGAACTACAGCGGCAGAACGGAGGGCTATGCAGAGGGTTATAGGCACAGCCCAGAAGATCATAGGCTGCCCCCTGCAAATAAAGCTTCTATTCTATTCTATTCTATTGAATCACAATGGTCAACGTTTCAGCACTTTTTTGGATCGTTCTGACGGTAGCCTACATTTATGACTAGGTGCAACGACTTGATTATTTTCAGCCGATAACTGAATGTTATAGCCTATTCGTAGATTAACTGCACTCAAACTACCGTGTGTGACATTGATTTAATCATCTTTATAACAATCTCCAAAATATTAAAAACTAATATTCATATTTATTAAAAACGAAATATGACGAAAAACGAAACATGAATAGTCACACGACCAAGTATAGTGAGACAAAATAAAACGTGGTGCATTTCTAATCAGGTAAGACTGAAAACTATAGTATATTGTGTGGCGGAATAACACTTGGGAGCACTTAGACTCGGCGCAGTAATATCCTCACTCCAAAGTGAAATGAAACTGCAAGAGTGATGATATTACTGCACCGAGTCAAAGTGCTCTCAAGTGTTAATTAAAGGGATATTCCGCCATTTTTGGAAATACGCTCATTTTCCACCTCCCCTCGAGCAAAACAATCGATATTTACCTTGTTCCCCCATCCACTTTCATCTGGCGTAATAATCAAGGCAACTTGCAGCTACTGGCACTACTACTGCTTGTTGTCTATGGGGACTATTTTCAGATGCTGCGTACGATATCACTGCGCCAATGGTACGTTTGCAAGTTGCCTTGATTATTACGCCAGATGAGAGTGTAGTTCCATGTCAAATCAGCCTAGAAAAACGCCAGGTTTCATTTTCAGTTGGTCTTATTGCACTTTCTAACTTGAGAGGAGACACGTTTTAAATGGGAAAATTACCAGAAATCTTAGTCACTTTTAAACATGAAGCTAGCAGGCGAGAAGCTAATGGTCTAATCCGATTCAATGATCTATGCTAGGCTGAAGCTAAAAGTTGTATCGCCAGACTCACAGAATGGCTGGATGAACGGGAACAAGGTAAATATCGATTGTTTTGCTCGAGGGGAGGTGGAAAATGAGCGTATTTCCAAAAATGGCGGAATATCCCTTTAAGGGAATAGCGTAGTTTAGTATGAAAAATCGGTGAAGTGTTCCTTTAAATCCATACTTAATTTAAGATAAGTCTGAAACATAAGCAAATGTGTAAACTGTAAAGGGTCTGAACACTTTCCAGGTGCACTGTAGGTAGTATTTTCAAGTAAATCAGTAGCCAATTAGAATGAAGTTTTCCATACTGTATCTGTTGTACATACTGTATCTGGTGCAGTGGCACTTGGGGCGGCTGACTAAATGCCCCACTATCACATCTCTGGTGGGATGGCATAGCTGACTAAATGCCCCACTATCACACCTCTGCTGGGGTGGCATAGCTGACTAAATGCCCCACTATCACATCTGTGGTGGGGGGGCACTTGGGGTGGGCGACTAAATGCCCCACTATCACATCTCTGCTGGGGTGGCATAGCTGACTAAATGCCCCACTAGCACATCTCTGGTGGGGTGGCACAGCTGACTAAATGCCCCACTATCTCATCTCTGGTGGGGGGGCATTTGGGGTGGCTGACTAAATGCCCCTCTTTCACATCTCTGGTGGGGTGGCACAGCTGACTAAATGCCCCACTATCACATCTCTGGTGAGGTGGCACAGCTGACTAAATGCCCCACTATCTCATCTCTGGTGGGGGGGGGCATTTGGGGTGGCTGACTAAATGCCCCACTATCACATCTCTGGTGGGGTGGCACAGCTGACTAAATGCCCCACTATCTCATCTCTGGTGGGGGGGCATTTGGGGTGGCTGACTAAATGCCCCTCTTTCACATCTCTGGTGGGGTGGCACAGCTGACTAAATGCCCCACTATCACATCTCTGGTGAGGTGGCACAGCTGACTAAATGTCCCACTATCACATCTCTGGTGGGGGGGGGCACTTGGGGTGGCTGACTAAATGCTGTGGTCTTTGCATGAACATAACACAGTGATCTGCTTGTGTTACAGGCAAAATGGCAACTGGGGGCACAGTCAAAGGTAAGCAATATCTGTGGAGAGTGTGAGTGTGTGTGAGTGTGAGTGTGTGGTCAACACTTGTTTTGGCTGTGAAAACAATTGTACTTTGTATGCTGACTACATGCCCCACTATCACACCTCTGGTGGGGTGGCACAGCTGACTAAATGCCCCACTATCACACCTCTGGTGGGGTGGCATAGCTGACTAAATGCCCCACTATCACACCTCTGGTGGGGTGGCATAGCTGACTAAATGCCCCACTATCACATCTCTGGTGGGGTGGCACAGCTGACTAAATGCCCCACTATCTCATCTCTGCTGGGGTGGCACAGCTGACTAAATGCCCCACTATCACATCTCTGGTGAGGTGGCACAGCTGACTAACTGCCCCACTATCTCATCTCTGGTGGGGGGGCATTTGGGGTGGCTGACTAAATGCCCCTCTATCTCATCTCTGGTGGGGGGGGCATTTGGGGTGGCTGACTAAATGCCCCTCTATCACATCTCTGGTGGGGTGGCACAGCTGACTAAATGCCCCACTATCACATCTCTGGTGGGGTGGCATAGCTGACTAAATGCCCCACTATCACATCTCTGGTGGGGTGGCACAGCTGACTAAATGCCCCACTATCATACCTCTGGTGGGGTGGCATAGGTGACTAAATGCCCCACTATCTCATCTCTGGTGGGGGGGCACTTGGGGTAGCTGACTACATGCCCCACTATCACATCTCTGGTGGGGTGGCACAGCTGACTAAATGCCCCACTATCACATCTCTGGTGGGGTGGCATAGCTGACTAAATGCCCCTCTATCACATCTCTGGTGGGGTGGCACTTGGGGTATCTGACTAAATGCCCCACTATCACACCTCTGGTGGGGTGGCACAGCTGACTAAATGCCCCACTATCTCATCTCTGGTGGGGTGGCATAGCTGACTAAATGTCCCACTATCACATCTCTGGTGGGGGGGGGGGGGGGGGGGGGGGGCACTTGGGGTGGCTGACTAAATGCTGTGGTCTTTGCATGAACATGACACAGTGATCTGCTTGTGTTACAGGCAAAATGGCAACTGGGGGCACAGTCAAAGGTAAGCAATATCTGTGGAGAGTGTGAGTGTGTGTGAGTGTGAGTGTGTGGTCAACACTTGTTTTGGCTGTGAAAACAATTGTACTTTGTATGCTGACTACATGCCCCACTATCACACCTCTGGTGGGGTGGCATAGCTGACTAAATGTCCCACTATCACATATCTGGTGGGGTGGCATAGCTGACTAAATGTCCCACTATCACATATCTGGTGGGGTGGCACAGCTGACTAAATGCCCCACTATCACACCTCTGGTGGGGTGGCATAGCTGACTAAATGCCCCACTATCACATCTCTGGTGGGGTGGCACAGCAGACTAAATGCCCCACTATCACATCTCTGGTGGGGTGGCATAGCTGACTAAATGTCCCACTATCTCATCTCTGGTGGGGTGGCACAGCTAACTAAATGCCCCACTATCACACCTCTGGTGGGGTGGCTGACTAAATGCCCCACTATCACATCTCTGGTGGGGTGGCACAGCTGACTAAATGCCCCACTATCACATCTCTGGTGGGGTGGCTGACTAAATGCTGGGGGTGGTCTCTGCATGAACATAACACAGTGATCTGCTTTCATTACAGGCAAAATGGCAACTGGAGGCACAGACAAAGGTATGTAATATCTGTGGAGTGTGTGTGTGTGTGTGTGTGTGTGTGTGTGTGAGTGTGTGTGTGTGTGTGTGTGTGTGTGTGTGTGTGTGTGTACAGGGCTCCAGTCTAACTCTAGTAGACACTGGTAACTCTTGTGGTGGTGTGGGGTAATGATCCAAATATAATGCCAAGATACTGCACTCTGAGAACAGTGTGGCCAACCATACCTGGTGTTCCTATCGCATTCATGTAAACTGCACAGGCCATTGCTGATAGAAATATTAGATTATTTTCTGTTTTTGCTTTTTATTCAACATCTGCTCACCTACTGACACTGTGTGTGTGTGTGTGTGTGTGTGTGTGTGTGTGTGTGTGTGTGTGTGTGTGTGTATGTGTTTGTGTCCAAACATTTGTCACTCTTTGTGTTTGTTTGGGCGTGTGTGTGTGTGTGTGTGTGCACATCATTAACACTGCTGTGTTTCCCCCTGCAGATTATAAACTGGTCGTCCCTGATCGTGTTGTGCAGTGTGTTGAGGGTTATGATGTCACACTGCGCTGTCACCTGTCTCCTGAAACCAGTGCTGTTGCCATGGAGATCAGGTGGTTTAAGGGGACAGACTGTGTCTACCTGTATAGGAGTGGTCATGTGATAGAGGGGAGGGGCTATGAGGGCAGAGTGAGTGTGGACCCCCAGCAGCTACAGAGAGGAGACGTGTCTCTCACACTGAGGAGCAGCAGCAGAAAGGAAGATGATGATGGAGTGTACACATGCCAGGTCATCAGTGGAGAACACCAGGAGGAGGGAAGAGTTGGGTTGGATATCAGAGGTGAGTCACACACACACACACACACACACACACACACACACACACACACACACACACACACAC
>NC_084997.1:36778077-36938077 GCF_963854185.1 Sardina pilchardus | reverse complement strand
ATGCCGTCCACGACCTTCCCCAAGGGGATTCGGCGACGGTTTGCCCTAGTGGGACAGCAAGAGTAGCTTGGGGTACCACATACCCTCCCCCTCAACTCCAGGCCACTCCGGGGGAAAATGGACCACAGACATTCCGATCTTCGTGAAAGAGCATCTGCATTCCCCTGTTGCTTGCCTGCTCTGTGTTCCACCTTGAACTTGTAATTTTGGAGCTCCAAAAAACAGCGGGTTATTCGGGAGTTTCTGTCTTTATTCACAGACATCCATTTCAGCGGAGCGTGATCAGTAACTAATGCAAATTCTCTTCCAATCAAGTAGTATTTCAGTTTGTCTATAGCCCATTTTATAGCAAGACATTCCTTTTCCACTGTTGCATAGTTTTTTTCATGTTTTAGAAGTTTACGGCTGATGTATGTAATCGGGTGTTCAACTCCATCTTTTACCTGCGACAGGACTGCTCCCAGACCCACTGCTGAAGCATCTGTCTGTAAGACAAAAGGCACAGAAAAGTCCACTGTTGCCAGGACAGGTTCCCTGCAGAGGGCATCCTTCAGCTTCCCGAAGGCCTCCTCCGCCTCCTCGGTCCAGTGTAGGGGGCTCTTCTCAACCTTCTTGGTCAACTCAAAAAGGGGAGCTGCTACAGAAGCAAAGTTGGGCACAAACTGACGGTAATAACCCACAAGACCCAAAAATGTTCGTACCTGTCGCTTTGTGCTCGGCCGTGGCCAGGTGGCAATTGCCTCTAGCTTAGATGCTTGTGGACGTACACGTCCTCTTCCTACGGTGTAGCCCAGGTAGTTTGCTTCTTCTAACCCAAGGCGGCACTTTGGTGCTTTAGCAGTCAACCCTGCATCTCTCAGCTCCCCCAGAACGGCTTCCAAGTGCTGCAGGTGTGTCTGCCAATCTGTGCTATGAAGAACTATATCGTCCAAATAAGCTGCCGCATAATTTCTGTGAGGACGAAGGACTTTGTCCATGAGCCTTTCAAAACAGGCAGGGGCGCCATGAATTCCAAAAGGTAACACTTTGTACTGGAAGAGCCCGTCAGGTGTTACAAAGGCCGTTTTTTCTTTAGCCTGGTCTGTGAGTGGGACCTGCCAGTACCCACGAGTAAGATCTAAGGTGCTGATGAACCTGGCAGGTCCTAACCTCTCTAGCAGCTCATCTACTCTGGGCATTGGGTAAGAGTCAAATGCTGAGATCACATTAAGCTTCCGAAAGTCATTGCAGAATCTTAAAGGGATAGTTCGGGTTTTAAGACACGAAGTTATATGGGTTCCCTGTCAGCAACGTTGTGCATCAGCAATGACTTACCCCCCGACAGCGTCCTGTGAGCCGAGATCCAGCCGGTTTCTGATGCTGAAGAAAGTAGTCTGGCAAGTTTCTGGGGTCACGAAAGTAAAGTGTTTTTCTTCTCAAAACCATACGTGTTCAAAAGAGTGATATATTTGCACCACAAAAACGTTGTCCAGGAAAAATTCAAACCTCGTTATCTTGGCACTATTTTTCTCGATTCCTATCACTGCGCGCTACTGACAGCTGGACAACGTTTTTGTGGTGCAAATATGTCACTCTTTTCAACGCATATGGTTTTGAGAAGAAAAACACTTTACTTTTGTGACCCCAGTAACTTGCCGGACTACTTTCTTCAGCATAAAAAACGATCAAAAACCGGCTGGATCTCGGCTCACAGGACGCTGTCGGGGGGTAAGTCAGTGCTGATGCACAACGTTGCTGACAGGGAACCCATATAACTTCGTGTCTTAAAACCCGAACTCTCCCTTTAATGTCCCATCTGGTTTGGGCACGATGACAATTGGACTGCTCCAGGGACTGTGAGATTCTTCTATCACACCCATCTCTAACATTGCTTTTACTTCCTCGCGGATGGCTTCTCTCCTGGCTTCTGGAATTCTGTAGGGTTCAAGCCGTACCCTTTTCCCCGGCTCCGTGATGATGTCGTGGGCCACAACCGTTGTCCTTCCCGGTTTGTCTGAGAAAACATTGCTGTACCGGCCCAGCAACTGGGTCAGGTCTTGGACTTGGTGTGGAGCCAGCTGTTCGCCCATGGGAACCTGGGGTGGTCCAGACGTAGGCTGGTGGGTTAGCAGCGCCTGTGCATTAACCTGGTTGGGTTCGTGCCACCTTTTCATCAGATTGACATGATATATCTGACTGCTCTGTCTCCTCCCCAGCTACCTCACTCTATAGTTGACAGGGCCCAGCTTTTCAATCACCTCGTATGGCCCATGCCACTTCGCCAAGAATTTACATTCTTGAGTGGGAATGAGGATTAACACTTTGTCCCCTGGACTGAACTCCCTCACCTGTGCACCCCTGTTATACAGCCTGGCCTGTTCCTCCTGAGCTTTTAGCATATGCTCCCTTACCATGGGCCAAAGTTGGCCCAACCGCTGGTGCATCTTCTCCACATGTTCTATCACCGTGGTGAGTCGTGTTGGCTGTTGTTCCCATGCCTCTTTGGCTAAATCTAGCAGGCCCCGTGGTCTCCTACCGTACAACAACTCAAACGGCGAAAAACCCATGGACGCTTGAGGCACCTCACGGATGGAGAACATAAGATAAGGCAAGAGCTGGTCCCAATCCTTCCCATCTGTAACTATCATTTTCCTCAACATCTGCTTTAATGTCTTGTTGAACCTCTCAACAAGGCCATCTGTTTGTGGGGGATAGACAGATGTACGGACCTGTTTCACTTTCAGGAGGTGACAGAAGGCTTTCATTACGTTTGACATGAAGCACGAACCCTGATCCGTTAAAATCTCCTCTGGTAAACCGACCCTACTGCATAGGAGGAAGAGTTCCTTGGCCACAGCCTTACCAGTGGCTGCCCTTAAGGGGATGGCCTCAGGGTATCTGGTTGCATAATCAAGGAGTACCAAAATGTACCGATGTCGTCTGCTCGATTTAGGGACCGGCCCCACGATGTCCAACCCAATCCTCCTGAAGGGAACATCAATTATTGGTAAAGGAATTAACGGGCTACGGTAGGTCACTTTGGGGCTACGGAGCTGACATTCAGCACAGTGACGACAATAATCTTCTACTGCTCACTTTACACCTGGCCAGTAGAACCGGGAAGTGATCCATTCATACGTTTTTTCAGTCCCTAGGTGGGCTCCGAGGACATGGGAGTGGGCTAAGTAGAGCACTTTAGAGGCATAGGATTTTGGCACCAGAAGCTGACTAACCACTTCTTCCCCTTTCTTTATCTTTCTGTACAACAGCCCATTTTTCACAGAGAAACATGGAAGATGAAGTTGACTCACCTCGGCTTGCTCTTCACTGCTGAACACTGCTGATTTCCACGCCTGGGCTAAGTTTGGGTCCTCATGTTGCTTCCGGCTGAATTCTGTGGCGGCCCCTGGAGCCTCGCTGTGGATCTGGAGGAAGTCAGAGAAACGCTCATCCGTGACTCCCTCTCGAGTTGCAGCAGTTTGTGGATCAGCCGCCTGGAATCCATCACCACGGCCTTGGTGGGGGTCCTGTTCTTCTGAGCCAGAGGGGGAATCATCCATCCATGGGGCTGCCCATGCTTGGTGGGCTTTTTGTGGCTTCCTGAGTTTGGCTACCTTCTTTGGTCCCACTCGCCAGGCCTGTTGTGGTGTGTTCCAATATTTTGCAAACAAGGCACAGTCTCTGCCTATCAGGACCGGTACTGGTAGGCCAGGAACCACACCAACTTTTGTGATTACCGTCCCTCTGGGAGATTGAATTTTCACCTGGCTTGTTGGGTAGCTCTTAGTGTCTCCGTGTATGCATGCCACGGCCACCGATTCTCCTTGGGCATTGTCCACCAACTCGGGGCGGACCAGTGTGATGACACTTCCTGAATCCAGCAGGGCCTCTGTATCCTGTCCCAAGATTTTCACTGGAAAGCGGGGAGCAGACTCAACGGTTTCCACCCAACAGGTGGTGAGGTATCCACACGGAAAGGCAGACATGGCAGGTCCAGCTGTTGGCATGGACTCATCTCTCTCGGGGCAGTCCCTCGCAAAATGGCCTTCCTTACCGCACACAAAGCATCGTCGATCCTCTGTTGACAGGGGACTTCGTCCCGGGGACCGTCCCCACCTCACACCCGGAAGCTCTCCTCTCCTAAGACCGTTTCTAACAGGTCGGGGAACACTGGTTCGCTCGAGTTTCGCCGGACTGCTTCGATTTTCTGTCTTCACGGGTTTGAACAGCTCTTGAGTCACTCTGTGTTTTTTTAGCAGTGCAATCAGCCGATCAAGGTCAGTGGCGCCTTGCTGGGCAACATATTTTTTGGCCTCATTAGGGAGTGCTCTAACACACCGGTCAAGGACCACTCGGTCCACCACTGCTGGGCCATCACCCTCCGTGAGCCACGTCCTCACTAGCCGCTGGAGAGCTTTTACCTGGGGCCGGGCGGGTGTACTGAGATCATAGGACCACTGGGGTATCTGGTTGCATAATCAAGGAGTACCAAAATGTACCGATGTCGTCTGCTCGATTTAGGGACCGGCCCCACGATGTCCAACCCAATCCTCCTGAAGGGAACATCAATTATTGGTAAAGGAATTAACGGGCTACGGTAGGTCACTTTGGGGCTACGGAGCTGACATTCAGCACAGTGACGACAATAATCTTCTACTGCTCACTTTACACCTGGCCAGTAGAACCGGGAAGTGATCCATTCATACGTTTTTTCAGTCCCTAGGTGGGCTCCGAGGACATGGGAGTGGGCTAAGTAGAGCACTTTAGAGGCATAGGATTTTGGCACCAGAAGCTGACTAACCACTTCTTCCCCTTTCTTTATCTTTCTGTACAACAGCCCATTTTTCACAGAGAAACATGGAAGATGAAGTTGACTCACCTCGGCTTGCTCTTCACTGCTGAACACTGCTGATTTCCACGCCTGGGCTAAGTTTGGGTCCTCATGTTGCTTCCGGCTGAATTCTGTGGCGGCCCCTGGAGCCTCGCTGTGGATCTGGAGGAAGTCAGAGAAACGCTCATCCGTGACTCCCTCTCGAGTTGCAGCAGTTTGTGGATCAGCCGCCTGGAATCCATCACCACGGCCTTGGTGGGGGTCCTGTTCTTCTGAGCCAGAGGGGGAATCATCCATCCATGGGGCTGCCCATGCTTGGTGGGCTTTTTGTGGCTTCCTGAGTTTGGCTACCTTCTTTGGTCCCACTCGCCAGGCCTGTTGTGGTGTGTTCCAATATTTTGCAAACAAGGCACAGTCTCTGCCTATCAGGACCGGTACTGGTAGGCCAGGAACCACACCAACTTTTGTGATTACCGTCCCTCTGGGAGATTGAATTTTCACCTGGCTTGTTGGGTAGCTCTTAGTGTCTCCGTGTATGCATGCCACGGCCACCGATTCTCCTTGGGCATTGTCCACCAACTCGGGGCGGACCAGTGTGATGACACTTCCTGAATCCAGCAGGGCCTCTGTATCCTGTCCCAAGATTTTCACTGGAAAGCGGGGAGCAGACTCAACGGTTTCCACCCAACAGGTGGTGAGGTATCCACACGGAAAGGCAGACATGGCAGGTCCAGCTGTTGGCATGGACTCATCTCTCTCGGGGCAGTCCCTCGCAAAATGGCCTTCCTTACCGCACACAAAGCATCGTCGATCCTCTGTTGACAGGGGACTTCGTCCCGGGGACCGTCCCCACCTCACACCCGGAAGCTCTCCTCTCCTAAGACCGTTTCTAACAGGTCGGGGAACACTGGTTCGCTCGAGTTTCGCCGGACTGCTTCGATTTTCTGTCTTCACGGGTTTGAACAGCTCTTGAGTCACTCTGTGTTTTTTTAGCAGTGCAATCAGCCGATCAAGGTCAGTGGCGCCTTGCTGGGCAACATATTTTTTGGCCTCATTAGGGAGTGCTCTAACACACCGGTCAAGGACCACTCGGTCCACCACTGCTGGGCCATCACCCTCCGTGAGCCACGTCCTCACTAGCCGCTGGAGAGCTTTTACCTGGGGCCGGGCGGGTGTACTGAGATCATAGGACCACTCGTGGACCCTTTGAGACTTTGCTGGTAGACTATAGCCATACTGGGCCAAGACGACGGCTTTGAGCTGGGTATAATTAGCTGCCTCTGCTGTAGATAAATCTCTAATCGCCCGTTGGGCCTCCCCCGTTAAGAAAGGAGACAAAATGTGAGCCCAGTCTTCTCTTGGCCATCTCTCTCTGGTAGCGACTCGCTCAAAGAGTTCTAGATATGACTCTACATCATCTTCTGCTGTTAATTTAGTAAGTACCTTGTGTGGGGCTCTCGTCGAGGTTTGTCTGCTGAACTCCGCAAGGGCTCTCTGTAGCGACTGCTGGGTCTGCACAATGTTGGACAAAACTTCCTTTAGTGTCGGATCCATGGTTTGGGTTTGCGCTGAGCTGGGTCACTTTGCCCGCATTCTCCACCAAATGTGAACTCCCAGGGCTCCAAAGGTACGAGGAGAGAGGTTTCCAGCAAAAATGGTTCCTTTTATTTACTTATAAAGCCTCAAACAGAGGTGCTCAAAAAGGCAACAAAAAACTTTTCGATCTCTTTCGGGTCTTGAGTCTGGAAACTGGATGGGCCCTCTTGGCTAGTCTCCAGTCCACTCCGCTCTTCAGAATTCCTGGGCACAAATAATTAGCGTGAAAAAGGTTTAAACGAACAAATCACTGTTTTAAACCAAGGAGATTGGCTTTTCGAGTCTCACAACCACAGCCCTGCTGTACTCTCTCCGTCTCTCCTAAAACAGGTCTTTCTTGAGTGCTGTTCAGAGCAAAAGTTACACCTGAACTCCAATTAGTGGAAGGGCTGACGAGCAGAGCAGCTCCCCAGCCTCAGAGCAGCTCCCCAGGGTCCTAGAGCCCAACATCGCCCTGGTGAGGTATATGCCGTCCACGACCTTTCCCAAGGGGATTCGGCGACGGTTTGCCCTAGTGGGACAACAAGAGTAGCTTGGGGTACCACAACACACACACACGCCCAAACAAACACAGAGAGTCTGAAATGTTTGTGATATAAAGTCAAATACACACACACACACACACACACACACACACACACACATACACACACACGCCCAAACATACACAGAGTCACAAATGTTTGTGATAGTCGAACACATACACACACACACACACACACACTCACACACACACTGTATTAAGAGTGTTGTTACTGTATGTCCTCATGTAATGTAATGTCTGTGTCCATTGGGCCTCATTAATGATCTCATCTCTGCTTCTGGTTTCTTTAGAGCGCAGGGGTAAGTACCAGAGAGGAGTTGGAGTGTTTGGGTTTTTTAGGAGGGAGGGTGCATCATCATGGTCACCCGACACCACACACACACGTCCAAACACACACAGTCACAAATGTGTGTGTGATATAAAGTCAAAAAGTCAAACACACACACACACACACACACACACACACACACACACACACACACACACACACACACACACACACACACCACACACATTGTATTAACTCTCACATTGTATTTACTCTCTCTCTCTCACACACACACACACACAGGCCCAAACAAACACAGAGAGTCTGAAATGTTTGTGATAGTCGAACACACACACACTCACTCACTCACTCACTCACTCACTCACTCATACACACACACACATACACACACACACACACACACACTGAATCACTCACTCACTCACTCACTCACTCACTCATTCTCACACACACACACACACACACACACACACTCAGGGGCAGATGTACTAACGCTTTTGCGTCCACTTCAGGTGTATTTGTTTCGCAACGTGCGCTTAAAAAGATGGCGAGGTATGTATTAACAGGCTGCAATGAGGTGAATACGCAGACTGCCTGTTGCGCTCTCTTTGTCTCATGCATATGGATTTATGGGAGTGTCAGATGATAGTAGGAGGTTCGTGTAAAAAGATGGGAGGAGAAGTGTAAAATGCACCTATTTATGTATTCCCCTGTGTGTACTAAAACTGACGATGAAAGCGCATGTCTGTTTTGCCCCTAAATATTTCCGCCCTGTAAAAGCAGTTGCTAAATGCGGTTTGCTGCGGTTTTGTGCATGACACAGAAAAACGCAATTTGCCATTTTCAGCTCGCGCGACAGCACCTCATTGCAGCCTGTTAATACATACCTCGGCATCTTTCTATGCGCACGTTGCGAAACAAATACGCCTGAAGTGAGCGCAAAAGCGTCAGTTCATCTGCCCCACAGTGTATTAAAGGAATAGTTCGGAATTTTGGACATAGGACCTTATTTCCAACTTAGTCGGGGTGATATAGATCGGTGAAGACCATTTTCAGTGAATTTCTGCCCTTCCTTGAGTTGCAGCGTTCATCTCGTGCTAACCTAGGTGCCGAGATAACGCAAGTCAACGTAACATCCAGCCTGCCACTGAAAACACTCCACAAAACACCCGAAACAAATAAATGATAACATCAGACTATCAATGCACATGCCTGTGTTGATAGAACAATGTTAGAAATAAAACTAACCTTGCATCGCATTGCAATAGCCTACTTTGTTTCCTGTATGGCAGTGGCAGATTGATATTGAGAAACTAGTCCCTCAAAATGTAATAAATCATTGAGTTGCAAGGTTAGTTTTATTTCTAAAATTATTCTATCAACATGCAGTGATGTATAAAGTACTAGAGATCCAGACTTGAGTAGAAGTACAAGTGCTCTATCAAAAAAGTGACTTGAGTAGAAGTAGAAGTGCTCTTTAAAAAACGTACTTAAGTGGAAGTACTAAAGTATTAAACATGTTTTGTACTTAAGTATTGCAAGTAGTTTATTTTTTAAAATACTACTCAAGTACTGGAAGTAAAAGTAGAAGTATGTGTAATTAGCTGATTTGCGAACGAGATGGGTGCAAAAGGTATCAGCACAATCGTTCAGTGCAGGCCCCTTGGCAGACACACGGGGGCCATAGCCTAGGCCCTAGACTAGGCTATAAACATGTGGTAGTAGTTAAACAAGGTGAATAAATATAACTGTATGGGTTTCCCAATGTCATTTGTTGGGGTGTTATGACCGATGCAACTCACTTTTAATACAATAATAGGTATACAGAATCATATCTATCTAATGCATCAGTAGCCTATAGCCATAGCATGAAAAATACACGATAAGACTATAGTGTCACAATTGTTTTAACATAAGTTAAGAATTTTGATACTGATTTGATATGGGAGCCCCACCACACCAGTGGAGACCAGACACCAGACATTACAAGGCATAGGCCTACTTCCCCACACTCAGTGAAAAGGTGGCTTCATATCATATGTTTGTATTTCAAACATTTTGAAATTCATATGAAGTTTACATTAGGCCTATTTATGATCTGCACAATTAGTTAAAATACATAGTATGTTGAGTATTTGATATTGATTTTTTATTTTGACTCACATTTTACACGAGTGTCATATTGACTTACATTTATTTTTAATGTCAATTGTCTAATTGAGTGCCTGTCACTTTAAAAGAACATGAGAGTAATTAGGCCTCAGTCGTGGTAGGTTATCCGGCTAGTCTAGAATAGGCATAATGCATAGGAATATGTGGAGGTGATGCTTATGTTTTCTATGTAATCTATGTAGTTTAAATAAATGTTCTAAAACCAAACAAGTGGAAGAACACAATATTCAAGTAGTAGGCTAGTTATTGTGGGGTGCTACACAGACTGAAGTCGGAGACCAAGAAGAAATGTTGCAATTTAAAAACGGGATTACTCGAGAATGACTTGTACAAATGAATGCTTCTCATGTAGCCTAACTTCACCTTGATTTTCTCGCGAACCCTTAATTACAGCAACTATTTAATCCCATTGGAAAGCTAAGATCGTGCTGTCAACAAGTGACACGCATCAGTGTGACTAGGACTTTGTGAGCAATCCGGAACGGATTTGTTTGTGACCGACACACCAGTAACGAGTAACGATGGAGCACATAAAAAATGTATCGGAGTAAAAGTACTATACTCATCGAAAATATGTAGTGAAGTAAAAGTAGAAGTAGGAGAAAAAAATAATACTCCAGTAAAGTACAGATACTGCATTTCAGTACTTAAGTAGAGTACTTAAGTAGTTCTACTTCGTTACTATACATCTCTGTCAACATGGACACGTATATCGATAGTCTGACGTTTTAATTGACTTGTCTCAGGTGTGCGGTGGAGTGAGTAAGACTGTTGTTGATGTAAGACTGATGTTACAGTAGAAATGCGTTAGCTAAGAACCAGAGTTAGCAAAGGGGGACGCTGCAACTGAAGGAAGGGGTTGAACGCGATAAAAACGGTCTCCACCGACCTTTATCACCTCGGTAAAGTTGGAAATGAGGTCCTATGTCCAAAATTCCGAACTATTCCTTTAACACTAGAAGCGCCATGCTGGTGTGAACTACTTAAAGGGGACATATCATACCTCTTTTTAAACGAGGTTAGAATTGGTCTCTCCCAAATTGAGCCGTTTCTGGGCTGGCCCCGCCTCCGGCTGCATGTATTGATTACGCTGCTCGTTTCACAGGTGAAAATGACTAAAACAGAGCCGGCCATCCAACCACATATGTTAGACCCTGGTGCTAGGGTTGGTCTATGCAAATTCCCTTAGTATGACATCAGAATAAGGGAGCCATCCAAATGGCTCGCAGCAGCATACTTTCTTGACACCAAAGTCTTTCTACTGATCTACAGAACACGGATGGATGGGTTTTTTTCGCGCTTGGAGTGTTTATAAGAACAGTAGAGGCCTAAATATGAACATAAAGGCCCGCAAAAAGTGAGTTTTGCATGATATGTCCCCTTTAAAGCGTGGCTGAGTCCTCAGACTGGGACGCTGTTACTTACACATAATGATAGCTAGATGGCGCTTCGTGCATGAATCAAATGGTTTGGTCATAAATTCCGTTTGCACCAAGCCATGTGTCATTCGTGTCAGACCGTGTTGGTTGTGGTTGTTTCATTATGACATAGGCTACAGCATGTTTGAGTTATTTGTTCATTTATTTGTGTTTATTTGTGTTGTTTGAGGTAAAAACTCTGGAAGAGTTCTTGAACAAACCTTAGTCAAACTTTCAACTTTTTCATAGTATTTAATTTTTTATATTTCGTTTTTACATTTTGTATGCTACTTAGAAATGTTATTTATAGACAAGACAACTGCTAATGGGTCTTTTATTGAATGCCTCCATGTGAGAAGGTTTCAAATAGGCTGTTTTCAATGGATAGTAGTGATGCGCGGTTCAGGCCATTACCCGCGGATATCCTCGGGTCGGGCGGATTTGGGTAGACCTAGTAGTTTTTTCTAAATATTGCGGGTGGGTCATGTCAAAAAAGTAAAAATGCACATTTCTCACTAGGAAACTTATGACATATTAGGTGCAACGAATTAGGCTAACATTTTGCATTAAAGACTTTCTAAATTGCATGCAACATGCTATGACCTTAAAGGCAATTAGGCTAACATGACCACTGCAGAGCTCTCTTGCACTCAAAAGCGCTCTCACATGCACAACTGTCTGAATCTGGCGCGTCCCTTTCTTCGAAGGTATATAAATAAACAGCATCCAATTGCACCATGTGTGACTGACTGAAAAAAGTAAATCGCGCTATTTTAGCCTAATGATCTGGGATATGGAAGGTTGTGTACAATGCGAGAACACCTTGCTTCTGTCATACACGAATAAACAGCTGTGCTCATGCAAAATGTGTTTATGCTTGGCAGTGTTTCACGCAAAAGTAGCCTCTGAAGTTGCAAGGGGAAATATTAATGGAAAATCGTTATGTCCATGAAGATGAGATTTAACACTGGCTATGTCTAGGCTGCAGATTCCAATTATGAATGGTGTGGAAGAGCACAGATTGTCAAAATGACCGATCATTTTAACCACTGCTGTCTTCACGTAGGAGAACTAGTTACCAGCGGTTCCCAAACGTTTTTCCCCCGCGTACCCCCACCTACATTCTGACTTGACTTATGCACTCCCATCATCTGACACATACAGATGGTACGGGTTGAGAATGCTCCTTTCTTTCCCGCACATCGGGAATCCCGAAGCATCGGGACTTTGTAATTAAAACTGCAACCGCAAGGGGGCAACATAGACTGCCCTAATAATATGAAGGTTCGGCTCATGGAAAAACCCGAGGACGCCGCGCTGGTGACAAGCGGAGAAAAGAGACATGACGCTCGGCATGTTAGATTGCAGTTGCAGAGTTTTCGAATGTTTTACAGCCTACCTCACAGCTCTCTCACTCGACGTAGCCTATAACTCAGTCAGTCCAGCAGAGATGCCAGAGCAACGTTTTGGTCAATGGAGAGGGAGAGAAATGCTCCGCATATCCGTCTCATTTAATCATTAAAATGAAAGTGATGACTGGCGAAATTAATCAAACGACGTTTCAATAAACCATTGTTGAAATGAATGAAAATGGTTTTAGAAAATCGCCTATAGGCCTATCAGAAGGAAATAGCCTTCAATTAAACCTGAAATACTCGAAAGGCAACCTTAGATTAATTCATGAATTCATTACGGTTACAAGACCGCATTTCCGCGATTAGGCTATTATTGTCAATGTCAAGGCGAAGACGAAAGAGATGGACAAGATGGACATTTTGGCTACATTTACATACTAGGAATACTTAGAAATGTGTATAGGCTATTTTAAAACGGAGGCATGTTCATTTTAACCGGTGGCGCTGGGTAACCTACATGTACCCAGCACTTGTTATCACAGATTTTGTCCCCACCACTTTTGACGACTGAAAATAAAATGTATTTAACAGAAATCTCTTTAATACATGCCTATGCTTGTCACTTTACTTATAACCGTAGGCTACATGCATGGAGAAGATCGCGCATTTTGTAACATTGTAACAATGGATGGTCAGATATGCGATAGGGCAGTGAGGGTGATTCATTGTAACCATCGACTAGCAGGCCTAGCTCCGCAAAATAAGTTTCTAGCAACGTATGTATCGTATGCATGTTCATGGTGATTCAGAGATAGGCATAGACTAATCAAGCTATATGACAGCATTTTATCATGTGGCAGAGCTGCCAACTCTCACGCTTTCTTTTATTTCACTTGCGTAAAACCGTGAGATAGAAAGCTACCTCACGTATTTCTTAAAGCGACAGGCACTCAATTACACACACCACTAATGCACACTCAATTAGACCTGGGCCTACACACCATTTAAAAATAGGCCTATGAGTAAGTGTAATAGTCTTGAAATCAGTACACAAATGACTAAACATTTTTAGCTACTAATAGTTATGCAGATTGTAACATACATTATTATCAACAAAATATGTACAGTTATGAATTCCAGAATATATGCTATAGAAACATATGACCATCTTTTTCTCTGTGTGTGGAGGGTTGAGCAGAATCTTAGATGGCCACTGGTGTGAATGATCACACAATATTCAATATTAGGTTACTGATGATTAAATCACCAAATACACTAAAATTGTATTTTGTATTTATATTGTTATAAAAAAGCATCGAAAAAGTATCAAAATCACAATTCTTGACTTAGTATCAGGATCAAAACAATATTGGCCGCGTTTCCCAAACACGTTAAGAAGCTCTTAACGCCAAGATCTTCTTTGGAGCGCTCTTAAGAAGGCTGTGAAAGAAAAACGTGTTTCCCAGAGTCGCTCTTAGCTTAAGAAGATCTTTCACTAAGAAGGAAACGTACGATCGAGCTGACCCACTCTTAACAGCCTTCTTAGCGATCAAATGCTCAGTGATCAAAGCCTGCCGCTAGGGGCACCTAGATTTCTAGGCTTTAGTGATCAAGCTGCGTCAGGGAAATGTATCCTCCACTTTTTTAAACAATAAAACAATTTTCAATGTTGCAATGCACTCGTGGCTGTGGACCACTGGTGCAAGAATCATAGACTTAAAAAAAATAATATTTAATTAAACGTTTAAGTTTTCAACACATCTGCATATGAGTTTATAATACTTCACATACAAAAAACATCAACAACCCTGTGGCATTCCACGGATATCAAGGAAACAGATGTAATTGAACTAAGAACCTAATCCAATGAGGCTTCACCTGCTACAGTACTCTAGGCGTTGAAAAAGTCTGCGATGTAAAAGTCCGGTTTACATTAATGCATATGTGCACCCCACTCGCAGGCCACATGGGCTGGAGGGTTACATCTTCTCGGATATTAATAAAGTGGACTAGCCTATAGGGTTGTTAATGAATAATCGAATATCGAATAATGTTTGTTAAGAATTTATTCGAATAAAATAAATGCCTACTGAATAATCGTTTTAGTCTCACGGAATATGAGAACAGCAACATTTTCCGGTATTTTGCGCGCATGACAAAAGCAAGCAGAGATGAAGTGAGCGAGGAAAAGTGCTGGACCTCTTCTTTATTTAGGGGCTCATGGGAACGGGGTACCTAGTAAAACGTAAGCAAGAAGTGTTGTGGTTAGAACAACGTGAAGTGCGAGAGTTAGAGAACTGTGTGTTATGTTAATGAATGCGGGAGAACTGTTTTGTGAAGCATCTCCATGTTAAACAAAAAGAAGCCTATTAAACTGGTATTCCGAGACATCAAGCCTCTTAATTGTTTCATCACCAATATACCACGAGGATAACCCGTGTTTGAACGATTACCTCGCAAGCTGCCGGCAAGTGAAGTTAAAAGTGATAAGATAACGGGCCGACCGGCAAGGTAACAAAATGTTCATCCGACCATAAACGAAACCAGCACCGGAGATGACCAGTGAGCGTTGCAATCGCTAGCCTACATGTTCAAATAGGACCTACGTCGGATGGCATAATGCCCTGTAAAATAAAGTTTACAACTTAACCCAGGGCTGGACTGGGACCAAAAAACGGCCCGGGCATTTTTGGCCATAGTGGCCCACCATGATAATTTACACGATAAAACATATGTGCACACTGTTTTGTTTGTAAAAAATATTTAAGTAAACCGCAGTAGCCTGCATGGAAGTGAGTAGGCTAGCCTACCCTTGCTAAAAAAAATATTAATTATTATACTCTCTCTCTCTCACACACACACACACTCACACTCACACACACACACACACAACCACGCACCCACTAGAGTGACCTTTAAACCAGCAAGGATGAGGTTGTGCACAAAACTCATGCTATTAAATGCTTCACTAAATAAAACCTGCTATAATTTATGTTGAGGATTTGCACAGTTTTAGCCAACAATTCACCTTGATACTATTTAGTGAAGATGTATAGGCTACACATCCCAAAACATTTTCATTGTTAATTCCATGGGCTATCACCTGTTTCATTCCATGCGTCTGACTGCATGTCTGTGTGTAGGGGTGTCTGCTTGTCTGCGCAAAGAAATTTGATAGTTTGCTTGTTGTACTGCGTCAAGATTGACAACAATTTCGACCAATCGTGACTGTCTTAAGATTTCAGAAGGTTGATGGCGAGCCGACAACTCGTTAATTTGATGGGTATCGCAATTCAAATGCATGCGAGAGGGGTAGGCCTACACAGAAATCACACAAAAAGACGCGCTCACACTATAAAACTTTGTTTCGCTTAACTGGGTGCTGAATCCTATAGTAGGCAGGTTAATACATCTAAGAAGCAAGGGGAAGCAGCAGTCGCAGATTTCAAACTTTTAATTGTTCGTTGTGCGCCCAAAAAGTTCAGCCAACATTTCGGCTACTTCTTACCTGGCTCACAGTAGCTATTCTGACCTACTCCTCCTCAATCTGTCCCTGCTGGGTCACGTCTCTCACCTCTTCCTCCTCCTCCGAATCAATTTGAATAGCTACTCCTTCCTCTGTGTAACTACTCTGTTGCACACTCGCATGTGCCTCTCTGAAGCCTGTGCACTCGGTGCTGCTTCTGCACTGCTGCTATGTCGACGGCCCTGTTTGAACTTGTGGTGGCAAACATTTCTGTAATTTTAGCACATTTTTGCTGCATCCACTTGTAGGCTTTTGCCTTTTATCTCGCAACTTCTCTGCGCCCCCCTTGCGCTTTTATGGTTTGTCTTTGTACATTTTTCATATACGGACGGTCTCAAACTCCGGTCGAACTCCAAGAGGGAGATGAGGCCGGGAGGGAGACAGGGAGGGGCCTGAGATTTCATTGGACTAGCTCAATGTCCATTAAGGCAGTCAACCAATGGGCCGCGATTCGCTACCGTTGCGGCCGTACGCTATATAAATGAGCCTAATATTTGTTTTATAATTATGAAATTATGACAGCCTCGGCCCAATATATGCGTCGGCCCACCGGGCATTGCCCGGTATGCCCTATGGCCAGTCCATGCCTGACTTAAGTAAACAACTTATTTCTTGTAAAGGTTTTTGTAATATCATCGTTAATATCAATTGTGTGCGTGTTGGACATGTGGGAGTGATGGGTGGGGGCAAATGTTTACACGGCTCTGAATGCCATGTGACGTCATGATTTAGCAAATAATCGATTAATTGTTCAATAACGTTATGATTAGTCGAACATGAAAATTCATCTAAAGTCCCAACCCTACTAGCCTACATTGCATGCCTACTACCACACTATCTATAAGAGATAGCGTCTAGTTAATAGGCTATATGATTGGCCTGAGCTAATAAACAATAGACCTAGGCTGTATTGATAATCACCCTGTTTTATCAGTTAGTTTGAGTTTTTTGGCAGACGTAAGGAGCCGCGACCGCATAGCCCAGGCTGCAGAAGTGCCGCAAGGACGCAGCAAATTATCTTCAGAAATATATTTAAGCTCACGATATTCACACCGGCCCAAAACGTTAACGGCCCACCGGTAATCCTCCCGAATCTCCCGATTAGCCACCCGGGCCTGCACACACACACACACACACACACACACACACACACACACACACACACACACACAAACACGCACGCACACACGGCGTAGCCTAATTGCACCTGTAGGGGGAACACGGGGCGCTGTGTGTGACTTGTGCGCTTATAAAGGGGTGGGTGATCGATTTGCCTGGCATCGATTGATTCCGTTTCAGCACCACCGTGGTGAACAGCTCTCGTTAAGAGCTTCTTTAGAAGCTTCTTTGGCTTGATCTTAAGATTCTCCTAAGAAGGCAGTTAAGAACGCGTTTGGGAAACACCCGTATCTTAGCGTTCCTTCTTAGCGATTCCTTCTTTGGAGCCTTCTTAAGTCCTTAAGAAAGATCGCGTTTGGGAAACGCGGCAAATTTTGGTATCGCGACGAGTGCGGTAAAAACTTTTGCTCACCCCCGACAGAATCTCACTCCAAGGATTTTTGAAAAGTTGGCAGCTCTGTGTGGTGAATTAATAACTAACGTCAGTTTAACTTTTGATAGGCGAATAAAGCATGACGGTGATCACAATCGAGTTGTGGCGCAACTGGTTTAAGCATATGTATCATACGTCAGCGACCGGGGTTCAAAACCTACTCGAAGAACCTCTCCGGAACCCATCAAGAGAAAGGGCATCGTTTTATTAAAAACATGAAAGATTTTCTGTTTTGCGATTTTTTTTTTTGTTTGCGATGTCTGCTGAAAAGAAAAGTTAATATGTGAATTCGTGGTTCAGCGCACACTCACACACATTTTTACATTGACATAGTGTCGGGTTAAGTGTCTGTCGAGAGAGAAGAGGGGGAGGCAGTCGTCCTCATTGCCACATATAGGTAGGCTATAATGTAGTGAACTGGTTAGACGAGTGTGGGGGAGGGGGAATGATCGCACAAGACAATTGCTCTTCATGAAATGGATCTCACAGACGGCTGTCGATTTTTAAATGTAGCCTACTACACCACTTGCGAAATCGGACGTGGCACATAGCCTAATTATTAGGCTACTGGATTTAATATAGCAAATCCATGTACTTTGTTCATCCTATATATACAATAAGTATAAAATCCGACAATCCAAAACGATAACGAGATCTCCCTGAAACGAAAAACAAGTTTGTTGAGTAGCCTAGTCCTTCCAACAATCTCAGCTTTTGCGTTTGATAGATAAAAGGCATCCTGTCCTGCTGTATTCCAATGAGAAAAAAAAATATCCACAAGATATAGGGTCACGGTAATGCAGCATGCATGAATCTCTCTCTCTCTCTCTCTCTCTCTCTCTCTCTCTCTCTCTCTCTCTCTCTCTCTCTCTCTCTCTCTCTCTATAGAGAGAGAGAGAGAGAGAGAGCGCCATACATAACAATAGCTGCCGCGCGCTCTCCCCGGCCTCCATTTAAACTAAGGGCAAACCCATTCATTCGTGCCCAAAAAATTATTGTCAGTAAGGATAGGTCATATTACCAAATGGCGAACCTCGAAAATTATTTAGGATATAGAGCCGTGTCCATTACGCACTACAGTTATTTTTTAGGCTATTGTTTTATTTGAGTGTTTTTGTCTACCATGGCAAACATAGTTGAAACGTTCGCTCTAAACTTATGTATTTCCAATCGGCTTTCACAATCAGCTACAGCTGCGCTGATGATCACCATGAAAACTTGCAATGTCTATACAGAACTGCTTTCACTTCCCCAAGTCACGAACGCAACATGCACAACAATATACCGATATTTAGCAAACACATGTATTTCCAGCTCTCAAAACCGATGAGGTCCAGATCTCAGTGGCCTCATAGCTGCCTAAAGCCATGCATAGTAAGCCTAATGATAGCCTTGCCAAATAAGTCATCAGTCACACACCCCTAGTCGCGGGGTTGACCTGTTCCTTTCACACTGAGCCCCGATGAAAACAACCTCCTTGGCGGAGATAATAATTAGGCCTATCAAATTAAAAGCACACTACGACAGGTATACTTGTGTGATCACGCAACACAAGAGAGCATTTAGCGATGGGACAGTTGTGAATGAGTGCTTAACACCCTGGAGTCTAAATACCCCCCGGGGGATTTGAAAAACACATCTCAATCTCTGATTTTATCATAGGCTATTATAGAAACACCATTAGAAACCTTTAATCAACTCGTTTTCAAATATATAGCCTATGTTTTAAGAGAATATGGCAATGATAATGGCACTTTGTAAAAACAATAAATTCTTAGGATTTGTCCTCTCACCTGCAGCAGGCCCATTCAAAAGCCCATCCACCTAATTTGCATTTGAAAGAGCCCATCACTAAAGTGACACATTCATAGGCGTATCAAAATATTTCCAAGCCCCCCCTATAATTTTGGGTCGGATTTAAATAAAAAAAAATAGTGCAGATACCTTAACATGACAACAAAGCGAGTCAAACTATAAATACAAGTCTGTTTATTGAATGAAAGTATCGTTACATTTAGTCTGGAAAAAGTAGCAGGCTAGCCTACTTTATGAGTTTTTTTGACCCCTCTAATAAATTGCCTATAGGCCTACTACGATATGGAGGAAGGGCTGCCTAACTGTTCCCCCTAAGAGTTTTTCCATAAGATAAAATGTTTACGCTATTTAAGTTTAGGATTTGGTAGACAAGACAACCTCGGAAAAGTTCTTCAGATAAACAATTTTTTATTGAATTAAAGGAAAGAAAATGTATCGCCGGGGTTTTGGGGCTTGCAAAAGCATTCGTTGATCTTATCGATGCAGTCCTTGCGGCCACTTCTCCCCATCGTAGGAAACTTTCTGTTTAGTGTTGACAACACAAAGGCCTTCACGTTGTGTGGCAGTGCTTGCTTGCCCTTCGATCCATCCCAGTTGGTGGTTTTGCACCTGTCCCTGAGTTATAGTCTATATGAGTAAGCGCTTATGCTCTAACCGCATAATAAAAGAAGCACCTGCATGCCACAGCAGTGCTTATGGCAAGGCTATTAACACCTGTCACTGAGCTATGGACAAGCAGTTATGCTCGAAAATTATCATAATAACAGACACACCTAATTGTATGGCTCTATGTTTAAACACATCAAATTAGCAAGTATTTCCTCCCGATAGCAGCAACGTTTGCTTTCTTTTTCTGTCAGTCCGCGGTTGCTTGGTCAATTGCGCAGCAAATTATCAGATGAAGCACCGGACCTAATTTCACTCCATGTCTCGCGGACCAGCAGCAGTCTCCACATTTTGCGGCCCATAGTTTGAGAAACGCTGCATTAAAGTGTCATTAGGTTGTATGTAGGCTATATGTTTAGTGTTTTCTTTGTGTATTTTTCATTGTAGTGTGTGTGCATTGAGTAGTTCCTTAAAATACGGAACAAAGAGCGTCCCGTATCTGTTCAATACGGAAGAAGACTTTAACTATTACTTATATATTTCTTATAACGAAATGCGAAGAAAAAATACGAGGACTGACCATCTCGTTTCTCCGCGTTTCCCCCAATACCATGGCGACAAAGAGCAATAAATATGATTTGACATTTAAGCTGATTGTTGACAAATTTGCCACACAATTCGGGAGAAGCAGCGGACAGGAGCGCCACCACAAACAAGCACTTCTATATGAAGGGTCAAAGTAACAATAATTAAATATAAAGTAAATTACAAAGTAAAATGTCATGTAAGTCATATCACCAAGTATCAAATTTAAATCTATCAACGATTATTAAATGTAATCTAATTTAAAGTTTAAATCAATGTCATTTGAATTTTGAATTACATTAAACTTTAAATCAATTGAATAAGAAGTTGAATTAATTTTAAGTCATAGGCCTACATCACATTTACATTTCCCTGTTGTTCTCATTTTGAATGAGACTTAAAATTTCAGCCTCATGCAATTCCGGGCGCCACCATTTAATTTGAACGCCTTTAGCAAAACCACTCTGGCGTGGACCTGGCCCACACCTATCATGCGATCCGCCCCGGATCCGTCTCACGGACACGGTCCAGCGTCCAAACGCACAGCGGGCCGATAGTGGTCAGGATTCTTTTTATGGCTCTGCACCGGAGATGGGTCGGCGCTGGCCCATTCCCGTACCAAAACAGTAAAACTACACTGGGGTGGATCTGGCCCACACTTACCGTTCCATCCGCATCTGCACATCGGCCACGAAGTGGTCAGGCTCCGTTGCACGGCTCCGAATTGGAACTGGAACAGCGCTGGCCCAGTCCCGTATAGATGCGGCATGGAACCGCGTGCCGGATCGATGCCAGCTATGCCTTATTTTTGGCATTTATAGTTAGGCTACATGATGTTTAGTCTATGATGTGTTTGGGCTACCTTATTTAATTACCCTACAGTCAGAAGCAACAATCATAGGCCTACATCCGCATAAAGTAGCCTACACATTTAACAATCTAACATTCTCGCTTGGTGTCTTTAAAACAAGGCTAAGCAAATTACCCAGTGACTAACATAGTCCAATACCCCAATAACCCTAATCAGAATCGAAGAAAATGTTTACTTTTTTTTCCAAAAAAACTTTATTCAAAACATGATGATCATCAATGAATCTAGCTTGCTCCTTCACACTGCCGTTTGCGACGTCCCCCCTTCTCGGTCATGCGCCAGCACATTGGTGAATGTCGGTATCCGTTGCCTGGGCTGTCACTGGACACTTGCGTACCGCTCCTGTGGAAAAAGAAAATACGTTATATTAGTGTGCTGCTAAATTATATGGGCAGGCTCGCACTGGTGCACCTGCCGCTGCTCGGGTGGAAGGAGTTTTCATTGTAGACAATGCATGCAACTTTACCAAACTGTAGCCGTTTTCAGACAGACGTGTATTTCCACAATGTCCACGGTGTGTAGGCTACGGTAGGGTTGTCTTTGCTGTGATGTCTGAATTCATATATCCGTATACTATCTACCTTCCTGTAGCTAACCTGGTAATTTCGCCGTAATGTTGTCGCCACAACTGTCCTGTGAATCCAGTCACGGAAACATTCAAAGGCTAGTGAAAACGACACTCTTCCGCGGTCAGGCATTAACACTAGAAGCGCCGCGCCGTTCTGACCCACTTATACCTAGAAGCGCCGCGCCCCGGTCATTTGACCGCTTTGACGACCTACTAGAAGCGCCGTGCTGTTGTGAACTACTTAAAGCGCGGCGAGGCGGTCAAATGACCGCTGAGTCCTTAGACTGGGAGGCTTTTACTTACACATAATGATCGCTAGATGGCGCTTCGTGCACGAATGAAATCGTTTGGTCATAAATTCAGTTTGAACTAAGCCATGTGTCATTCGTGTCAGACCGTGTTGTTGATAATCTGTGGTTGTTTGTTTCATTATGACATACAGCACGTTTGAGTTATCTGTTCATGTATTTGTGTTGATTTGTGTTGTTTGAGGTAAAAACGTTGGAAGAGTTCTTGAACAAACCTTAAGCAAACTTGACTTTCAACTAAAATGCTCTAAAAGTGAATGTGGCTAGTTCTAATTCACTCCCCAAATTCACTTCTATTAATTTAATAGGTTCGCGCCGCCGAAAATGATCGGACCTAGTCACCTGGAACAAAGAGCCTAACAGTCTGGTTTCAATTACACAGTAGCCAGGATTTCATGCCGCATTTTACAGGCTACCGTGGCTACTTTCTAAAACAACTTTCATTCATTTAGGGAGAAGCATCTTATAGGGTCTAGGCTAGCTACCTCGGAGGGAGGGAGATAGAGAGAGCTATGCTGAGCAGGCATAGGCGTGAGAAGTAGCATAGGCCTAATTTAAAATAATGAGTGAATGATATTCTCCGTTTTGCGAATGTGTAGGCTATGTTTGAGATGTCTGCTGAAAAAAAGCTATAGGCCTGTTTCTACAATTTAAGCTAACTTCTATGTGAATTCGAGATTCAGCATTGAGAAACACATTTTCACGTCATTAATAAGCAAGGTAGTAGCTCAATGGTTAGAGCTTCGGCTTCAGGACCCAAGGGGTGTTGGTTCAATTCCCAACCTATTCATGACGGAAGTCCTTTTGAACAAGGCATCAATAAAAAAGGCTATATTCTATTCTTTTCTATTCACATAACTACACGCACGCTGGCGAATTCGAACATTCTGAAACGCGCATATGAAACATTGCGCATTCTTCCACGAGTTGCCTAAACAGTCAGCCTACAGACTAGTAGGCAGGGACAGATAGATGGGGTGGGGGTGGGGAGGCAGTTAATTGTCCATTGCCTCGGTGATGTCTGTAGCCTAGCCTAGACGAGTGTATGGGGGAGGGGGGATGATCGGTTTGAAATAGGCTGCAATGGATAGTGTAATGTATAGACCCCGAAGCCATTTGCTTTGAGAACGGCTGGCTGATGAAGTTGTTGGCTGGCTAGCTGGCTCAGCCAAAACCTTAATGCAGCCGCCACAGTTTTCACGACTGATAATGGCTTTAGTTGCCACTTCATGTCTACAGATGTGTATATTGTATTAGATATCAACACACAATGTTATTGTATTGTTTTGGACAACGTTCTGCACGTTTCACTTCAATGTAGACTGCATGCGTTCATTGCGTTGTGAACGCGCAGCAATCTCTGGAAAGGAAACGGTGGAAGTCGCAGCAGTAGCCTAATAGCCTATCACGCTCAATGCTGTAAATCCATCTGTTCCAGAATATTTGGTTCATATCATCAATCTTTGGTTTTGGTGTTTGTGCAACCGGGCCCTGACGATTTAACAAAAGTCTGAGTAACGTAGGAATTAGGAAAGTATGTAGGCCTAAGGTGAGATCAAAATCAGGCTAGAAGTAGTTGTTTCCTTCTTTTCCCCATGTCATTTTCATTGGTCGTCAACTCACTGTGAGTCCTGTATCGTAGCAACGAGCACAATACTGATGTGGTGTGTCCAGTGGGAAAGTCTCATGCAGGCCTAGTTTCTAAGCTATCGTTTATTTTTTCGCGTGTCACTATGATATAATTATTTTTAGATGCAAAAAGTCTAACTGGCTTAGTCAAAGTTTGTCAGATGGCGGCAGAAAATGATTGGCTGGCGAAATGTTTTTTCGTTAATGGTAGGCCTAAACATATTGTGATTCATCCGTTTATTTCAGATAGGTTGTTATTAAAAACCATTAACAAAAAATAATTGTTCAACGACGTTGAAAAACGGTCAGTAAATTCGATCGAAGGTTCTGTTTTTCGCTCCTGCCAGGATGTGAACACGGGTCTCTGGCGTTGCAGACAGGAGTGCTAACGCTGCGCCACTTGACAGTATACAAAAACTGCGTTAGGATAGGTCTTTGACTTGACGTAACTCAGTCTGTCCAGCAAATATGTAAGAAAATGCTTATACATTAGCATAGATATAGTCTGAGCTTTAAAAGATAGCCTACAAATAGAAGATAAGATATACAACTATGAATGTACGTAGGCATACGCGCCCTACGTACATAAATAGGCTACGACGAAAATATGTTTTACACATGTAGGCCTGTCGCAACGTTTTCAAAACAAACTCGCATTTTACCACTGTAAATCGCCTCCATAGACTATGCCATGTAAATGAAAAAGAGTTATTAAAATAAAGCACATACATAATACATATTGCACATATATAAACGATATGTTTTATGGTAAAATATTATTCTCATGCCCGACTGACAGGAAATCCTTGCGACATCTGCTGTGAGAAAAGAGAATAGCAGCCTGGACAAAAATGGCCGAACGCGAGACAACATATAGTGTTGTCACAGAAGTGAGCGCAAAATAGCTCTAAACTAGCTTGTACCGGTGTGCTTTTGATCATGTAAAAAATCTGGGTGACAAAACACGCGTATTTAGGAAAAGTCGTGAACGTAGGGTCCTGGAATTTAATCGAGTGAAAAGATTTATTTTTTTTTGTAATCGCTGCGGTCAAATGACCGCAGCCCGGCAGTTCTAGGTATATCTAGGTCAAACCCACACGGCGCTTCTAGGAATACGCGTCAGCGGTCAAATGACCGGCGCTTGGCGCTTCTAGTGTTAACGGCGCGGCCGCATTTGACAGAAATTGACAGAAATTCTAAAGAAGACGTGAACAACAGGTGGCCGTATACATTCCGCATATCATGTCTGAATGGCCCGATTTCTCTCGCGCACACTCAATGGACACCCGCCCATCAACAAGCACATGCAATCCAAATAAAACATTCACAATCGTGAAAACAATGATGCATAGAAGACGAATAGCTGAATTAGCGTATTATAAAATCCGGTTAGCAAGCGGCGCACACTCTTGCATTCAAGTTGACTGATCATCTCAATACCAATGTTTTCAACTCAAAAGACTCAAAAGCGCCTCTCTCAAGGACAAAAGTATTACTCTACTTTTAAACTTAAACACACATGGGGAAACTGAACAGTCCAACCAGTAGACTATGACAAGCTAGCCAACTATGTTACTTTGTTTACAATATTTTGAGGCTTCCATCAGACAGCTGAATTAAAGAGGTGGAGTTGTAATGTGAATATAATCTGCATGAAGTGTGCGGCCATGAATATCAGACAATTCAGCATGTAGAATAAAGAATTGTATATACATATAGGCTATTTATATTTTATGTTGAATGTATCTCAATTCATCCTTACCTAGAGACAGCAGTGTTGCAGAGGCCTGTAGTTATTTCTCTTCTGAAATAAAAAAATATGTGCATTCCATTAGCTTTTGAGGCATAAGGTGGATTTTTATTACAGCAGACAAAGGGATTCATGTATGTTGACATGTACCTTCAATTCATCCTGAACTGGTAACACCACTTACAAAGGCATATCACATGGTTATTTGTATTATTAATGTGTGGACCAAAAGTCAAATAGATCAAATGTAAAACTGTATAGCTTACTTTGTGTGGGTGGCAGGACAGGATGAGCTAGGGTACACCCCCAAACCAGACCGGAGCAGATACATGAATATGCATTACTTTCATCATCAGAAAGAAATAGCCAAATATTTATCAATACCAATATTACACCCCATTAGAAAATAGCATTATTTTGGGATCCAGAGAATATTTTCATTTTAGCTTCCCTTCCCATATATTCTAAACATTGAAAACAGTCTGGTCTATGACAAGGCAAAGCGAAGATATGCATCAAGTCAACTACTGCCTCTTCTATATTGCCCCTTTTCAGTCAAATCTTAATCCAAGAAACTTTCAACATCATTAAATGAACTTGTAGACGGCAGTATTTCTGCATAAAACAAATGGCTTCGGGATTTGTGCCCTTACACTTTATAAAAGTTAGGGAGGAATCTCTACTATTCAGTCCAAAAAGTCACTTGGAAACAAGACTTTTTAGATTGAATAGTAGGCCAGCTAGCGGGTTTCTCAATAACGTGTACAAAATATAAGGGCACGAATCCCAAAGCTTTGATCCTTACCTGGAAACAGCAGTTACAGAGGCCTGTAGTTATTTCTCTTCTGAAATAATAAAAAAAATATGTACATTTCATTAGAGAGCTTTTGAGGTATAAGGTGGGTTTTTATTTCAGCAGACAAAGGCAGTCATGGATTTTGACATGTGCCTTCAATTCATCCTGAACTGGTAACAACACTTACAAAGGCATATGGTTATTTGTGTTATTAATGTGTGGACCGAAAGTCAAATAGATCAAATGTAAAACTGTATAGCTTACTTTACTTGGGTGGCAGGACAGGATGAGCTAGGGTAGACCCCCAAACCAGACTTGTGAATGACCTGTAATACAGATACATAAATATGCATTACTCTCATCATCAGAAAGAAATAGCCAAATATTTATCAATACCAATATTAGACCCCATTCTAAACATTGAAAACAGTCTGGTCTGTGACAAGGCAAAGCAAGGATATACATCAAGTCAACTAACTGCCTCTTCTATAATGTCCCTTTTCAGTCAAATCTTACTCCAAGAAACTTTCAACATCATTAACACTAGAAGCGCCAAGCGCCGGTCATTTGACCGCTGACGCGTATTCCTAGAAGCGCCGTGTGGGTTTGACCTAGATATACCTAAAACTGCCGGGCTGCGGTCATTTGACCGCAGCGATTACAAAAAAAAAAAAATCTTTTCACTCGATTAAATTCCAGGACCCTACGTTCACGACTTTTCCTAAATACGCGTGTTTTGTCACCCAGAATTTTTACATGATCAAAAGCACACCGGTACAAGCTAGTTTAGAGCTATTTCGCGCTCACTTAGGCTGAGATTATACTTGCCGTTAGACCAAGCGTACGCGTATGCGCCCGTGTGCGACCTGCTGTGTCCTGTGTACAGACTCGCTGCAGCATTAAAGGGATAGTTCGGATTTTAAGACACGAAGTTGTATGGGTTCCCTGTCAGCAACGTAGTGCATCAGCACTGACTTACCCCCGACAGCGTCCTGTGAGCCGAGATCCAGCCGGTTTTAGATCGTTTTTGATGCTGAAGAAAGTAGTCCGGCAAGTTTCTGGGGTCACGAAAGTAAAGTGTTTTTCTTCTCAAAACCATATGCGTTCAACAGAGTGATATATTTGCACCACAAAAACGTTGTCCAGGAAAAATTCAAACCTCGTTATCACTTACTTATTTTTCGCGATTCCTATCACTGCGCGCTACTGACAGCTGGACAACGTTTTTGTGGTGCAAATATATCACTCTGTTGAACGCATATGGTTTTGAGAAGAAAAACACTTTACTTTCGTGACCCCAGAAACTTGCTGAAGAAAATAGTCCGGCATCAAAAACGATCAAAAACCGGCTGGATCTCGGCTCACAGGACGCTGTCGGGGGTAAGTCAGTGCTGATGCACTACGTTGCTGACAGGGAACCCATACAACTTCGTGTCTTAAAATCCGAACTATCCCTTTAAGGCCCCGGTACAGTTCACGCACCCGACTTGTCGTGCGACATGTTGACGTCACGGGGAACGTTGCAACCATGTATACTTGCGCGTGGTATTCGCGACACAATTTGCAGTATTCTCCTGAACAGAGGCACGGTATCCATTGACGTTAATGGCAGTAGCAACTAGCTTCTTTGCTGATATTTCAGACTTAGCTTGCACAACTGAAGGATTAGCCTACCATCTCGTTTATGAGATGAGCTTGTGTAATCTCCCTAAATGGAAAGATATATAGCCTATATTTTTTTAGGTCTAGCAGATATCCTTTGGTTGAAAATAAATCTCTTCCTTACCTTTTGCTGGAATACTTATGTGCCTCGGTCCTAGTCATTTCCCCCTAATATCCTCCTGTTGCAACTCTCACTGGTAACTTCGTTAACTTATCCAACGTAGTTCACGACTGTAAACAAATCAGTCATCCAAACGGCAACTCTCGCTGCAGCCTAGCCAAGTTAACTTCCCACTTCTCAAACTTACTATTATTCAAACTTCATGACTACAGTCGTTTTAAAAATGAATGGGCTTATTTAAGATGTTGGATAGGCTATATGATAATGCCTGAATGTGGTTTATGTGGTTGATGACTGTAGAAGGACACTGGCTCCGTGAGCTTGGCTTCAATCTCTTCCTAGTTGTCGTGCGAGGTTGGCGCGCGCGGTTGATATCAAATGTTCGGTGCGCGACAGGTCGGCGCGCGGCTGAAATGTGGCTAGCGACACAGGAAATTACGTCATTTTGACGTCACATTGTCGCGCGACAGGTCGGGCGCGTCGAGTATACTTCTAGCATTACGCACCTTACTGGAGGTCTTCACCAGGGGGAGACTAGTAGCCTAATATCAGATGTGGATGTGGCCATGTGCCATTGTTTACTCTCATGATTGCCCCCAGCTTTGATGTCGATAATGCATCTTGCAGTCACTTTGTTTTGGCAATGATCGCCCCCTACTTTCTTGTCAGTATTGCATCTCGCGGACGCGTCGTGTTCGCTTGCGACGACGTGCACGACCGACGCACCAAACGACCGCAAAATACGCGAGGCAGCCATGATGCGTACACGAACGCGTTGTCTACAGCAAGTCTAAACGTGCCATTATGTGACAACACTATGTTGTCTCGCGTTCGGCCATTTTTGTCCAGGCTGCTATTCTCTTTTCTCACAGCAGATGTCGCAAGGATTTCCTGTCAGTCGGGCATGAGAATAATATTTTACCATAAAACATATCGTTTATATATGTGCAATATGTATTATATATGTGCTTTATTTTAATAACTATTTTTCATTTACATGGCATAGTCTATGGAGGCGATTTACAGTGGTAAAATGCGAGTTTGTTTTGAAAACGTTGCGACAGGCCTATGTGTAAAACATATTTTCGTCGTAGCCTATTTATTTACGTAGGGCGCGTATGCCTACGTACATTCATAGTTGTATATCTTATCTTCTATTTGTAGGCTATCTTTTAAAGCTCAGACTAATGTATAAGCATTTTCTTAAATATTTGCTGGACTGACTGAGTTACGTCAAGTCAAACACCTATCCTAACGTAATCTTCGTATATGTTAAGTGGCGCAGCGTTAACACCCCTGTCTGCAACGCCAGAGACCCGTGTTCACATCTTGGCAGGAGCGAAATGTAGAATCTTATATCGATTGAATTTACTGTCCGTTTTTCAACGTCGATGAACAATTATTTTTTGTTAATGGTTTTTAATAACAACCTATCTGAAATAAACGGATGAATCACAATATGTTTAGGCCTACCATTAACGAAAAATAATTTCGCCAGATCATTTTCTGCCGCCATCTGACAAACTTTGACTAAGCCAGTTAGACTTTTTGCATCTAAAAATAATTATATCATAGTGACACGCGAAAAAATAAACAATAGCTTAGAAACTAGGCCTGCATGAGATTTTCCCACTGGACACACCACATCAGTATTGTGCTCGTTGCTACGATACACAAGACTCACAGTGAGTTGACGACCAATGAAAATGACATGGGGAAAAGAAGGAAACAAAGTAGCCTGATTTTGATCTCACCTTAGGCCTACATACTTTCCTAATTCCTACGTTACTCAGACTTTTGTTAAATCGTCAGGGCCCGGTTGCACAAACACCAAAACCAAAGATTGATGATATGAACCAAATAGTCTGGAACAGATGGATTTACAGCATTGAACGTGATAGGCTATTAGGCTACTGCTGCGACTTCCACCGTTTCCTCTCCAGAGATTGCTGCGCGTTCACAACGCAATGAACGCATGCAGTCTACATTGAAGTGAAACGTGCAGAACGTTGTCCAAAACAATACAATAACATTGTGTGTTGATATCTAATACAATATACACATCTGTAGACATGAAGTGGCAACTAAAGCCATTATCAGTCATGAAAACTGTGGCGGCTGCATTAAGGTTTTGGCTGAGCCAGCTAGCCGGCCAACAACTTCATCAGCCAGCCGTTCTCAAAGCAAATGGCTTCGGGGTCTACATGCCACATACATAACACTATCCATTGCAGCCTATTTGAAACCGATCATCCCCCCTCCCCCATACACTCGTCTAGGCTAGGCTCAGGGGTGTGATTCTTCTGTTTTTAAACGGAATTCCGTTTTTTTAGGCCTGATAATGAGACCCACGCAATTCGTATAGATCCGCTGAGTTTTTTTTTAGGGGGTGGGGGTGGGGGGGGGTTCAGAGGTTTATTTCTGTAGCCTAAACACAGACCATTGCTTAGGCCGCTGACAATGACGACGGGTTTGGTGCTTCTTTCATTCATATCACTCCGCAAGCCTAGTCCGTTCTCTCACTAGTGGAATTCATTGAAAGTGAAAGCAGACGGGTTGATGAATGTTTGATGCAAGTTCGATGTGTGAGTGTGTGGTAAACTATTTGTTTCTTAGCAGAAGCCATGAAACGGTAAAGGTCAAATTATTTGTTTAAGTATTATTATTAAGTTAAGTAGTATTTATTAAGTCTTTGCTTCGCGTTCGCGTCCAGTTTGACGTGTCTGGATTTTCCGATAATGACGACAATCTCCTGGTGCTGATATTGACTTTTAATTTCTGCGCGTGTAAACTAGTCTAGGCTACTGTGCTTGAAGTTAGCTGTGACAGACTAGCCTACTGGTTTTCATCGTTTTCACCACAAAGCCTGTCTACCTTAGCTTAGGTCTACTAAATTGTTTAGTTAACACCTGTCATTCCGCGTTTGTCCAGCCGTTTACCTCCGTGCGCCCCATGTCATTCAAAACATATTTCGGGATAGACATCTCACTATGAGAAAACGTATTATGACAGTGCTAAGAGATTGACACTTTGGCATTCTTGGTAAACATCAGTCTTGACTCTTGCACATAATATTGAGCTGATTTATTTTAGTGGAAATGGCCTATTGTAGCATTGTGCTGATACATGGAAAAAAGTTGCCTATTTAAAGGCACATTCTGAATTTTAATTCTAGCTCTCCATTGAGTGTGTACACTTGAACAACTATGTAGCCTATACCAGTAGGGCCTGCCATTTATTTTAGGAGGAGAGGACATGTTACCTTGGAAGGAGAGGGAGTGGTGCAATTTGATTTTCTTTCCAACTTAAATATCAATAACCTTCAAGCAACCTCTTCAATCAGCATCAATAGGCCTATATTGTACAGGACTAGACGACTGTAAGGGGGCAGGCTAAATGTTATCATAGGCCTATAGCCTACTAAATAATGTAGTCAACATTATAACTTTATGTTGGTTTAAGTTGAAACAAAACATGAACTGAGAAAATCCATAATTCTACATCATTGTTGGCAAAATGATCATGATAGCCTATATTTCAGCCATATCTGCTTTAGTCTTAAGTAGGCCCTTGACTACTTTGCTATAAATGAGTTTTCTTTAGGCCTTATAGACTATTTTGTAATATGTTATAATGTTTGAAATATATGTATTTCAGTCTATCAATAGTTCTCATAAAAGTCATCAGATGTCATCATTTAAGGGGTTATTTTTCAAAATGTTCTCCCGGGGGTGCATGCCCCCGGACCCCCCTAGTAAATTACATTGAAGTGCACAGTAGCCGATACTATAGTACCTTAGCTATACACTAGAGCAGCAGTTCACAAACTTTAGCCCCCAAGGACCACTGACTCGCGTATTAAAAGGGGTGGGGGGGGGTGGGGTGGGGGGGGGGGGGGGGGGGGGGGTATATAGGGGTCGGATATATTTTCCTTTTTTTTTTGTCCTTTGCCAATCACACCCCTGTAGGCTACAGACATCACCGAGGCATTGATGACAATTAATTGCCTCCCCACCCCCACCCTATCTATCTGTCCCTGCATAGGCCTAGTCTGTAGGCTGACTGTTTAGGCAACTCGTGGAAGAATGCGCAATGTTTCATCGCATATGCGCGTTTCAGAATGTTCGAATTCGCCAGTGTGTGTGTAGTTATGTGAATAGAAAAGAATAGAATATAGCCTACTTTATTGATGCCTTGTTCAAAAGGACTTCCGTCATGAGTAGATTGGGAATCGAACCAACACCCTTTGGGTCCTCAAGCCGACGCTCTAACCCACAGGTGTCAAACTCAAGGCCCGCGGGCCAGATGCGGCCCGCCACGTCATTTCATATGGCCCGCAAGAGCTTTAAGGGTCTGATACAGTATGTGGCCCGCGAGAGCTTAAAAGGTCCGATACAGTTTTTGCGTAGGCCTATAGGCAACACACTGCAATACAATGCACGAATGTGAAACTGACAGGGAGGCAACATCAACCACCTTCCTCTATGATCAGTGCAACTGGCTACATCAGATGTGATAGCAACGTGTATGTGTGAAAACAAAATAGACCAGTATTCTAAAGTATTTTAGCGAACAGAGCGCCTAAATTACGCGCTCGGTTTAGCCTGCCTGTGAAACGCATGATTGTTTGAAGTGCGTGTGCTTCTTTGAGAGGGGAATCGATGTAAGTTGTAAACTACGTGATACGTTTACGTCTACGTTTAAAAGGCATGTATAATTGTGTGTTGTCCTATTATCCAAAAAATCCAGCTCCAAATCCTTGCTAATCGAGCAAGTGATTGTTTGGCCAAAAGCGAAAATAAGCCTATTCTGACCGAGAAGAGGTGCATTCATATCAGGCAAGCAGAGGTATGCTAGAAGTTTGTAGTAATCACCCTGTTGCTTTGCATTTTCATTTCAGTTTAAAACGAACAACATAGAATCCACACAACACCTTTCAACTTTAAAACTTCAAAGAAAAAGTCCACCAGGACCGTTCGCTTCTACTGTATGTGTATGGAACGGTGTAGGCTAGTGACGCATTTCATATGGATGCACTTTTTGACATGACAGTTAGCCTACTCGTTTGCATCACTTGCTAGATGTAAAACTGCATTTCGTTACTGGTATTTCACTCGTGCAATGACAGTAAAGTTGAATATACTCGAATCTAAAAACTCAGAAATATGAAAAAAAAAAAAGAATCCATGGCATGATCTCTTCCTGACTGACCAGTGACCCTCATTGAAAAGTCAAACTGTATGGAACTGACAGTGGTGTTTTGTTTTTACAAAACATAACAATATTAAAAAAGAACATGTCATGCTGATACCTTTTGCTCTTCTCGATTTTAGAAGTTTTACCGATGCTAAAGATTTTGTGGCTGGTGCTACAAATCTTAGAAGATACATCTGGCCCTTTGAGGGCAACCATTGGGCTGATGTGGCCCTCGGTAAAAATGAGTTTGACACCCCTGCGAGTCTAACCAGTGAGCTACAGCCTTGCTTATCAGCCATGTGAAAATGTGTGACTCAATGCTGAATCTCGAATTCACATAGAAGTTAGCTTAAATTGTAGAAACAATAGGCCTAGCTTTTTTTCAGCAGACATCGCAAACATAGCCTACACATTCGCAAAACGGAGAATATCATTCACTCATTATTTTAAATTATGCTACTTCTCACGCCTATGCCTGCTCAGCATAGCTCTCTCTATCTCCCTCCCTCCGAGGTAGCTAGCCTAGACCCTATAAGATGCTTCTCCCTAAATGAATGAAAGTTGTTTTAGAAAGTAGCCACGGTAGCCTGTAAAATGCGGCATGAAATCCTGGTTACTGTGTAATTGAAACCAGACTGTTAGGCTCTTTGTTCCAGGTCCGATCATTTTCGGCGGCGCGAACATATAGGCTAAATGAATAGAAGTGAATTTGGGGAGTGAATTAGAACTAGCCACATTCACTTTTAGAGCATTTTAGTTGAAAGTCAAGTTTGCTTAAGGTTTGTTCAAGAACTCTTCCAAAGTTTTTACCTCAAACAACACAAATCAACACAAATACATGAACAGATAACTCAAACGTGCTGTATGTCATAATGAAACAAACAACCACAGATTATCAACAACACGGTCTGACACGAATGACACATGGCTCATGCAAACTGAATTTATGACCAAGCGATTTCATTCGTGCACGAAGCGCCATCTAGCGATCATTATGTGTAAGTAAAAGCCTCCCAGTCTGAGGACTCAGCGGTCATTTGACCGCCTCGCCGCGCTTTAAGTAGTTCACAACAGCACGGTGCTTCTAGTAGGTCGTCAAAGCGGTCAAATGACCGGGGCGCGGCGCTTCTAGGTAAGTGGGTCAGAACGGCGCGGCGCTTCTAGTGTTAAATGAACTTGTAGACGGCAGTATTTCTGCATTAAACAAATGGCTTCGGGATTTGTGCCCTTACACTTCATAAAAGTTAGGGAGGAATCTCTACTGTTCAGTCTAAAGAGTCACTTGGAAACAAGACTTTTTAGATTGAATAGTAGGCCAGTTAGCGGGTTTCTCACTAACGTGTACAAAATATAAGGGCACGAATCCCGAAGCTTTGATCCTTACCTGGAAACAGCAGTTACAGAGGCCTGTAGTTATTTCTCTTCTGAAATAATAAAAAAAAATATGTACATTTCATTAGAGAGCTTTTGAGGTATAAGGTGGGTTTTTATTTCAGCAGACAAAGGCAGTCATGTATTTTGACATGTGCCTTCAATTCATCCTGAACTGGTAACACCACTTACAAAGGCATATGGTTATTTGTGTTATTAATGTGTGGACCGAAAGTCAAATAGATCAAATGTAAAACTGTATAGCTTACTTTACTTGGGTGGCAGGACAGGATGAGCAAGGATAGACCCCCAAACCAGACTTGTGAATGACCTGTAATACAGATACATAAATATTAGGGCCGGGACTTTAGCGCGTTAATTACGATTAATTAATTACACAAACATTAATGCATTAAAAAAAATTGACGCATTTTAATCGTATGCCTATTTATTTTTGCACCGCGGAACGTTTCTCACTGGATGAGTTTCAGACGGACCGATTATACTGGAGCACCAAGTGACGTGCATGAGTTCGGTTCAGACAAAACAAACCACAGTGGCACAGTGAACATGAACAAAGAAGCTGATGTGACCGCGTTGGTTGGCCCCGTGGATGGGAAATGTTGTTACAAAAAACGAACGGATGGAAGCGTAGATAAGAGCATGGTTGTGTGCAACCTATGCAACAAGGACGTATCACCGCAGGTATCACCTCAGTGCAAAACATAAAGCAGCTAGCTGCTAGCGTGGACAAAGTATTGTGATACTCCAGACACTTGAGGGAAACCTCTGAGCTTTATTTATTAAACAAATAGCAACCAAGTTGCTGTTACAGCCACAACTCACGCTTATAACAGTAATCCACCGCACCTAATTCCATGTCCAACTTTCATAGACCTAAAAGAAACTTCACACTCAGAACCGCATGCAAGCACACATGCACACACGTAAACTCCGCCCCCCAGTTCCCCTTAAAGGGACACAACAATTTCATGAACTCAACTCAAGGTAACAGGTGACACAATTAACAGGATATCACAGTATTATAGTTTACAGAAGGTCTACCTATCTATATGCTACATGAATTTCTGAAAATGTACTATTTCTAAATATGGTATTGCTACACTTTATGGCAAAAATTGCCCTGGTCTGTTGGACTTATTAATAAACAATATTTTTGTTGCTTAAGCTTAGGCCTATGTATTCAGTCATTATCCAATAGTAGGCTATACTAAAAATCCATGTGAAAAAAAAATACTTCTCACTGTTCTCAGGTCATATATTTATATACAATTAAAATGCGATTAATTTCGATTAATTAATTACAAAGCCTCTAATTAATTAGATTAATTTTTTTAATCGAGTCCCAGCCCTAATAAATATGCATTACTTTCATCATCAGAAAGAAATAGCCAAATATTTATCAATACCAATATTAGACCCCATTCTAAACATTGAAAACAGTCTGGTCTGTGACAAGGCAAAGCAAGGATATACATCAAGTCAACTAACTGCCTCTTCTATAATGTCCCTTTTCAGTCAAATCTTACTCCAAGAAACTTTCAACATCATTAAATGAACTTGTAGACGGCAGTATTTCTGCATTAAACAAATGGCTTCGGGATTTGTGCCCTTACACTTTATAAAAGTTAGGGGGGAATCTCTACTATTCAGTCTAAAGAGTCACTTGGAAACAAGACTTTTTAGATTTAATAGTAGGCCCGTTAGCCGGTTTCTCACTAACGTGTACAAAATATAAGGGCACGAATCCCGAAGCTTTGATCCTTACCTGGAAACAGCAGTTGCAGAGCCTGTGGTTATTTCTCTTCTGAAAAAAAAAAAAAATATATATATATATATGTACATTTCTTTAGAGAGCTTTTGAGGTATAAGGTGGGTTTTTATTTCAGCAGACAAAGGCAGTCATGTATTTTGACATGTGCCTTCAATTCATCCTGAACTGGTAACACCACTTACAAAGGCATATGGTTATTTGTGTTATTAATGTGGACCAAAAGTCAAATAGATTTGAGGTATAAGGTGGGTTTTTATTTCAGCAGACAAAGGCAGTCATGTATTTTGACATGTGCCTTCAATTCATCCTGAACTGGTAACACCACTTACAAAGGCATATGGTTATTTGTGTTATTAATGTGGACCAAAAGTCAAATAGATCAAATGTAAAACTGTATAGCTTACTTTACTTGCAGGACAGGATGAGCAAGGGTAGACCCCCAAACCAGACTTGTGAATGACCTGTAATACAGATACATAAATATGCATTACTCTCATCATCAGAAAGAAATAGGCAAATATTTATCAATACTTAATATTACACCCCATTCTAAACATTGAAAACAGTCTATTCTCAGTTAATTATACATTTCTAAAAAAGTTCATAAAGTTGGACAGGACTAAGTGAGCTAAATTAGCTTGCGCAAGCTACACGTTAGCAGCTAGCTGGTATGTCAATGTGAGCCACCATCAGCCGGCCATTATAGCACATTTTCGGATTACATCAGCAAACAAAGCTAGATAAGTAGGTAACTTGTGTTATGGAAGTACGTTTTCACTGGATAGACTGGGTAATTGCATAAATAAAGCAGAGCATACTTACAGTGAGCCTTCAGACGCCACCGTTTTGTCTCACACTCGGCAGCACTCCATCAGCGAGAAAAAGCGCGTTAGGGCGCGTTCGGTGTACGCATCCGTACAGGGTCCGTCGCGGACCCGGTGAATGAAGGCGCGCTGGCGAGGCGGATCGGGTCCGGTGCCCGTAGCCAAAACGGAGGTAGACTGTCAGGCGGATGTGGCCTTATATGGACATTATATGCTGTATATATTTTTAAGGATGTATTCTATTTGTAAAGCAGTTGTCTAGTTGTCAATAATCCAGGTAGGCGTGCGATCAGCAAGCAGGTGGCCTTTTCATGGAAAATTGCTGCCCAAACAAACCAACAACAACAACAATAACAACAACAACAACAACAAAAACTTTCCTTGCACCCCCCAAAAATGTTACCTGGATATGATTTTGAATCATATCTAGGGTGATTTTTTACCAGATTATCTGGAAATAAACGAGGATCAGTTATAAGTTTTGTTTGTAAGCTATTTGGCTGTGATTGGCCTAGTATAGTTTGAAGGTGGTCTAGGTCCGTATTAGTACAGATGTGGCGTAGGGTTGCCAACCGTTCTGTATAATACGGAATCGTCCTGTATTTGACACCTAAAAGTCTTGTTCCGTATTGAACTAATACGGAACGCTCTTTGTTCCGTATTTTTGAGAAACTGCTCAATGCACACATAGTACAATTAAAAACACACACACACACAAAAACTAAAAACTCCCTGACACAACGTGCGAGCCTGCTGGTCCGCAAGGCATGGAGTGAGGCCGTGCTTCACCTGATAATTAGCTGCGCAATTGATCTGGATCAAGCAACCGCGGCCCGACAGAAAATAAAACAAAGTTTCTGCAATTAGGAGGAAATGCTAGCTAGTTTGATGTGATGTGAGTCATACAAATAAGTGGTGGTATGAGCGTTCATTGAATGCATGCCTGTGTGCGTTTGCGCGACAGAAACTGAAACTACACAATAACGTTGTTGGCAAAGCTCCGCTTCAACCTGTTGGAAGACTATTTAATTACGTAACGACATTTAACAACGTGGATTCTTGCAACTTCCATGGAAACAGAGCAGAGACTGTACAATACATTGTTTAGCATTGAGTATTGTTTAGTCAAATTTGAATATAACATGGTCAGAAGATTGTAGCTTTAGTCTTTCATTTAAAGATCTCCAGATAAGTGATTTACGCCTATATGCTCGGCCGTTTAAACCATAGACAAAAGTTGGTATTATGTTTCCTGCATCTTTACATTCAGGCATTCAAATGAAATTTCATTATAAAGCATAGGCCTATCATTTTTTTCTCCATTTGCCCACAGAGTATGATGCTTGCATGAGGGAAACATCCCAAAACAATAGCACCCATATAATTGTTGTTTTCAGAAGTATTTCTCATGCAACCATGCAAAAGCAATGAACTATTGTAAATATATCTTACATTATTAAAGCAGGCCTCTGATGTGCATATAGGACATGTAGGCCTACACACTTGCATAGCACTTTAAGCACTTTTAGCATTTCAAATATTGACTGCTTTGAAGTGAAAGTGCATGTCTAACAATATAGCATAGCCTAATAATAATAATTGTGATAATGATAATCATAATGATAATTTGATGTGGGGTGGATGCACTCTAAAAAATGCTGGGTTATTTTTTCAACCCAACCGCTGGGTTGAGGCTGCTGGGTCATTTTATTGGGTTGTTTTAACTCGTATTGGGTCATTTCTGTAACCCAGCTTGTTGGGTTGATAGTACAGCGCTGCTGGGTTGACCATTTAGGACTGTGCCCCTCTTCTCCCCCACCTGATGTGGAGCACACTACCCAGCACCTGGGTGACTTTAACACAGCTGCATAGTTATTTGAGAGGTTGAAGAAAAAAATCGGTACGGTAGACATTCTTTCAACCGTCCAGTCCAGCAGCTGCTGCCAACAAATGCAATGGAAATCAGGCGATTTTGGAAGGTATGTATCTGTTTTTAACTTCTGCATTTTAAAAAGAAATCCAGACGGATTTTAAAAGTCCACCCAGAGACCTTTGTGATATATGAATGAATATTCTGCCTGACGACTTCATTCAGCCTCAAGCAAGCCAGCTATATTAGCTAAGCTAAGTTAACATTAACAACAATATCTGTTCATGTTAAATCTACACAAAGACAGACTCATAAAAAACACAGTTCTGTGTTCACTGGGTATGAACCGCTGAACAGAAACAAAACGAACTTTTACAACGAACTAAAATTAGCATAACAGCTGTAGGTAATGTTAGCAGACAAGTAACAAAATTATGCTTTGTGGTGCAGCTGAGGTTTATCAGCTAATGTTAGCTAATACAGCGAAGTAGTCTCTGCCCAACACACGTAACTGACGGTAATAATCATGGCAAACAACATCTTATTAACTAATTTAGGGTAACGTCATATTATAGCCATGTTACTTATTGGGTGTATTTTGGTAGTAGCGTACAAACACCTTGGATCCACTGACTGAATAACGTGCTAACATTGGCTAGCTAACGTTAGCATCGCCACTATACTAGCTGCTAATTACGTTTATTAGCCTGCTTATCCAGCTCATCTCCAAACGCACGTTTTGTGTTACCTGTATTAGGTTTAAAACAACGCCATAATATTCGGTCTCCTGGTGGATTTTTAATGTGTGTCAACATCATTCATTGATAATGGTTCATGGAAGTCTTGATATAAAGCTCTGTAAATAACTGATTCTCTTTTTTTCTTTGATTGACAGGGCTGACCCCCGAAACGGACCGTGAAATCTGCCTGCCTTCATGGAAGTATCACAGACTGTTCAAAAATAAAGAAAAGTATAAAATAAATAATCATGTCTGTTTTATTTCATTGCATGGCTATTCTTGCCCATATAATATGTTGTCTGTATCCAAGCTGTCAACAAAATGTGTGACTTTAAGTTTGGCTATTTAAGTGAAGTGTTTTAAAAATGAACCAGTGGATTTTTTTGGGATTTGGTTTCAAATATAACCCAAACATTATGTAAATTTAACTAAACATTCGTGTCAAAATAACCCAACACATTGGTTAAAATATCAACCCATCCGCTGGGTTAAATTTAATAACCCAATTTGCTGGGTTGAGATAACCCAATGCTGTGTTGGACCCCATTTTACTCAGCAGTTGGGTTGAAAATAACTAAATTTGGGTTGTTTTTAACCCAGCATTTTTTAGAGTGTGTACGTGTAGGTGGGCCCCAATGAATTTTTGTTCTGTATTTTATTTTCTCAGAGTTGGCAACCCTAGATGTGGGCCACATCAGTGAACTGTCTTTGAGGAAGCTTTGGCTCCGATGTGGTAAGTGGATCTGGGCCAGATCTGCTGATCGTAAGAAAAACAGCACTGCAGTTAAAGCTGAAAAGTCTAACCGGCCTAGATCTGGTCCTTAGCCAGAAACCGTGTGTAAGCTACGTCCGGATCTAGAGGCTTTTATGCGGGTCCGGCCCAAAGGGGTTTGCTATCTGGGGACTTTGGACTTTGGTACTTTGGTTGAACTGTCACCTGTCAATCATGCTATGTCCCCCGCCCCCCGCCCATCCACTGAATCTGAGTTGATTTATCAGGTCTTTTGTAAGACTCACTCACTCCGGGCGAAATTATCACCACGTTGTACACTGTAGCCTACACAGAGGTGGGAGTAACAAAAAAACCAAATCAATGGCGGTGGCTCCGGGGGTCGTAACTGGAAATATTAAATGTGAATAAAGGTTTCTTGACCACTTTTAATGGCTTATTTTGATACGGTTTATTGTTTATATGCTAAACAAATGTGTTCAGGACACACTATCATTGAAGGTTAGCTAGGGTGACCAGACGTCCTCTTTTTCCCGGACATGTCCTCTTTTTGAAACCTAAAAATGTGTCCGGGCGGAATTTCAGAATCGTCCGGGATTTTGTTATTCTAGCCTAACGTGTTTTCACCGAGTTTGCATTGCTCTCTCTTTCATTCACATAGTAGGCTAATCACGCCCTCCCCCTACAGTTCGCTTTGCATCGAGTTGAAGTGTAGAGCCTGACCTTGGAGCTACCGTCATTGGTCGATATTCTCGGCCTTAACATTTAAAGAGTCACTTCACCCCATAACTCCCCCCACTTCACATTTCTGAAATCGGCTTTCAAAATGGGCGAGACGTTCTGAAATTTGGAGAGAGAGTGCAGCACTGTTGCAACCAATCAACCATGGTGATGTATACCAAACGGTAGTATGCGCGAGAGAGCAATATCTCCAATACAAAATCAGACGAAATGTTACTTTTGTCGAGAAACACGATTTTTGTCAATATTAACCCTGGTAATAGTACAGTTCACCACTTATGAGTATTTTCAATCAATAAACAGCTCAAAAAACCTATTTTAGGGTGCAGTGACCCTTTAATTGGTTATTCACCTCATCAGCGCACACTTCCTTGTTTACCACTGGCAACGCGCAAAACTATCCGGCATCTTCAGCCATGCCGAAACGCAAGTGCAAGTTCACTGACGTAATTTCCATGTTTTCGGCTCGGTCGAGATCAATGCAAAGCAGGCAGTTTAGGAGGACTGAAAAGTATCAGCCATTGGACAACTTTTCAACTTTAAAAATGTCTCATTTTGTGCAATTAGGTTTTATTTTTTATTATTTTTGTTTTACCATTGTTGTGACTATACTTTACATTGTATAGCCTACAAATGTATAGTTTGTTTTTGCACATTTAAAACTTTCAACTACAAAATAGCCTTTTGAGGCAGTGTTTTTCTGTTAGTGTTGGGCCGGCCAATAAAGCTCATTATCATATATCACCATGTACACAATTGTATGAATGCATGTACCTCTCCCCCCCCTCCCCCCCCTTCCCCCCCCCGCTGAAGTGTCCTCTTTTTTGCAAACTCAAATCTGGTCACCCTAGGTTAGCTTGTTAGCTTGTTGACCCATTATAACCAATTGAAAACACATAGCAAGCTAGGCGACTAGATAGTTATAGCACGCTGATATGAACTGTGGTGTTTCTGTAGATTATGAATTGTTGTCAACATGAAAACATTCAAACGGATTTTTGTGTGTATGCCACTTGAACATACTTGGGCTAAATAAACCCCTGAATGTAATCTGAGGCACTGGACTGTCTAGCTAACTAAACACTAAGCTAACCACTAACCACTAAGCTAACCTGTTGACCACTGAGCCGAAACGCTAGGTGTGTGACAACTGGACAACACCCCCTGGGTGAAATTTTAGCAGGCGTATTTCACGCAAAGACAGTAGAAGATCTCGCATGGTGACATGCTCTGTGGAAACCCAGCGTCAGACGAAGGACGAAGGCTCTGGTGATGGTGATGAAGTGGGGGAAACTGTTACTAAAGAACTGATAAATCGACTCAGATTCAGTGGATGGGCGGGGGGCGGGGGACATAGCATGATTGACATGTGACAGTACAACCGAAGTACCAAAGTCCAAAGTCTGAAGTAAAGGCGTTCGAATTAAATGGTGGCGCACATAATTGCATGAGGCTGAAATTTTAAGTCTCATTCAAAATGAGAACAACAGGGAAATGTAAATGTGATGTATGACTTCAAATGAATTCAACTTCTTATTCAATTGATTTAAAGTTTAATGTAATTCAAAATCCAAATGACATTGATTTAAACTTTAAATTAGATTACATTTAATAATCGTTGATAGATTTAAATTTGATACTTGGTGATATGACTTACATGACATTTTACTTTATATTTAATTATTGTTACTTTGACCCTTCATACTTCTAGCCCAAATTAACATGGCAACGTTGCCTATGACTTAAGTGTCTAAGTAGGCTAGTCCTACTAATATTACATTTGATTGGTAGCATGTTTGTAGCGCGCCAGTTTACCCATCCCCTACATCAAAACAGCTTAGAATCAATCAAAGAATCAGCTGTGTCGGCGTTAGGCTGTAGGCGATTTTCTATAACCATTTTCATTCATTTCAACAATGGTTCATTGAAACGTCGTTTGAATAATTTTGCTAGTCATCACCTTCATTGTAATGATTAAATGAGATTAAAGAGTCGACTATTGACGGATATGCGGTCTTCATCATTAAATGCAGTTGAAATGCGGGATGAAACTTTCTGCCACCTGGTGGTTGTTTGGGTACATTGCCTTAGCCTCGAAAAAAATCGGCTTGACGGCCTGCGGGATCTCTTCGGGAGTCCCGCGGGAGAAGGTGCATTCTCAACCCGTACCCACTGTACAAACATAGCGCATTGTATTACCACCCCACCGCCCATGTTTAGAAATTATTAACAAAATATATAAAGTTTATGAATTCAAAATATGAAATAGAAACAAGACAAGCCATTTTCTGTGTGTGTGTGGAGGGTTGAGCAGAGACTAGGATTGCCACTGCTGTGAATAATCGGTATCCTGCTGAAGGCAAAAAGGTTTTGCCTATATTTTTGAACAGACACAAACACACACACAAATACACAATTTAACACATCCTTCTTGGCTTAACCCTGGGCCAGAAACACATGTATAATGCTGACAAATGTGTGTGTGTTCAAGATGTGAAGATGCTGAGGACGGCTGTTTGCCGAAACGTGTCCGTCTTGTACATGCTTTCAGCATAAATAAAAGCACAAGAATATATTTGAGAGTATGTTTATCTTTCTTTAAATGTGTTCAAGATGTGTTCATGTCTGTTGCTCATCTCTCTACTCTGGTATTACAGTGAAGCAGGAGATCACTGCTGAACAGAAGAAGAAAATGGAGGAATCTGTCCAGTCTCTGGGTGAGTGGGAGAGATGATTGGTGGAGATCTGATGACTGATGAGTGAACAGGAGAGATGATTAATGGAGATTTGATGACTGATGAGTGAGCAGTAGAGATGATTGGTGGAGATCTGATGACTGATGAGTGAGCAGTAGAGATGATTGGTGGAGATCTGATGACTGATGTGTGAGCAGTAGAGGTGATTGGTGGAGATCTGATGACTGATGAGTGAGCAGTAGAGATGATTGGTGGAGATCTGATGACTGATGAGTGAACAGTAGAGATGATTGGTGGAGATCTGATGACTGATGAGTGAGCAGGAGAGATGATTGGTGGAGATCTGATGACTGATGAGTGAGCTGTAGAGGTGATTGGTTGTCTTACACTCGTGACTCGTCCTCTTTCCATTCTTACCCTATACTAGGCAGTATTGTGTCAGGCAGCAACTTTTTAAATTGTATGCTGTTAAATTTAATTATTGTATTTTTTTTAATTATTATCTGTATGTCGCGTTGGACAACAGCGTCTGTCAAATCTCAGAATTACTTCGGACGAAGTTGCTGCAAATCCTGTGCTGACATCACAGACTCCTACCACTGGGAGCTGAGAGAGCCCGTGGTCTCCATGGAGACCGTATTACCAGTGTATAAACACAGGTCTTCCTCAGGATGTTTTGAGTGTGCGGTGTCTGGTTTGCGTTGGGTGTGTGGCGGAGAAGTCACTCTACAATATCAATTCATTGACCCTGATGTCCTCAGAGCAGAACTCGCCATGCTGCAGTATGTACCCATTGGTCCGTTGATGGACATCAAAGTGCTCTCAGGTGAGCTGTTGGAGGCTCACCTGCCCCATTTTGCCTGTCTGGACGGGTCAGACTCCTCCTTTAGAGACGCTGTGAGAGTTCTGCGTGGAGTGAACAACAGCGTAACCCTGGAGACCTGTGAGCTGACCCGCTTCCACGTCAAACTCCTCAAGCCCTCCTTCTCACAGATTGGAGTCCTGCTGAAAATTTACATCCCAATGAAAGTCCATCTTGATGTGTTAATCTATCGGACCAGAGTGACACCCTTGACTCTTCACACATATGTTGTGCCACGAGATGCTTACATGATTCAAGCTGTAACAGATGAGATATCAGTGATCCAAGATGCAAAGAGGATCACAAAACCTCGTCCGGACATGTCGATCTGGATGAACTCTAAATTCAGCCTCACCTCGTCCTCTTCTGCTGAGATTGCCCCATCGGAGATCACCCTTAAATACATTCGGCCCCCAGACTGGTTTGAGGTGTTCATGGAGAAAGCAGAGGACTGTTTTGAGTTGGAGGTCATCAGTCAAGGACAGTCCATTTGGAAAGCAAAAATGCGAAGCATTGAGTTTGGCACAGCGTCCGGTAATTCTGAAGAAGGGAGAAGAAACAGGGTGGCAGTAGATAACAGAGGGGAAGGGGAAATGGCCTCCTTGTCAAACGAAGGTACAACCAAACACTACACTTTGTTTTACAATCTGACTGTGCAGACTACAAAAAACATTTAAAAGATATTTATTGAAACTATGCTTTCCGTTATTATTGTTATAATTATTACTGCTATTATTATTATTTATTTTTTTAAAGTCATGAACAATATGTTTATGTTTTTCTGTCTGTCTGGGAATATAAGAAGGTGAATTTCAATACAAACTAAATTGGTGCAGACTAAACATGGTTTCGATTTTCCATCAATATTGTCCTGTTTTCATAGTGGAATAATGTAGCATTATGGGCATGAGTTGATGATCTGTTCCTAGATTGACTGTTTGTGTTTCGGCCTAGCCTCATCAAAAACATATCAGGAGGTCTTCTCAGAGATGTCTTGGACAGGCTCCAGGTCCTGCGTTATGTGGTCAGCAGCAGGCTTGTGCAAAACTCTGAATTTTAGAATTGGCCTCCATTCAATTCATGAATTGGAATTTGAATTGGCTCCGCCCCACAGGAAGTTCAATTTGAATTTGAATTGGAAGGACAGGAAGTGGCATTAAATTCAGGGCAATTCAAAGCAATTCCACAGTCACAAGATCAATAGCCACTCTCAGACAGACGTGTATTTCCACAATGTTCACAGACTTTTTAACGGTAGTAATTTCTAGACAAATTCTGTGCAATTACCATACAATAACAATGCAAATAACTTGGGTAAAATAAAATGGTAATAACTGCTGTAAATATGTACTTACCGAAGCAATAAATATTTAGGATTTACTTATTGTGACATAATATTTCTGTAATTATACCAACATGATGGTGCTATGAAGGACTAAATTACATAGTAACTTCTAAGTGTTATGGCACAATTACAAAGTGGTCAAAGTTTTTGTAGTAGTTAGTTTGATGGTAAAATGTGACCTGTTATCTGTTATTATGATGAAATAAATGAGGTAATTTCACAATAACTATCTGGTATCAGGGCTGTAAAATACTGTTTTGTCTTTTCGAAAGGATTTCAACAACCCCCCAGAAAACGTTTCGAAAAGACAAAGCAGTATTTTACAGCCCTGATACCATATAGTTATTGTGAAATTACCTATTTATTTCATCATAACAACAGATAACAGGTCACATATTATGTCACAATAAGTAAATCCTAAATATTTATTGCTTCGGTAAGTACATATTTACAGCAGTTATTACCATTTTATTTTACCCTTAAATCCAAGTTATTTGCATTGCTGTTGTATGGTAATTGAACAGTAATTGCCTAGAAATTACACATTAATTATTTGTAATATGTGGTTTAAAAATATTATTACCATTAAATTGCATACATATTACCATAACATTACTCACTTATTACCGATCTGTAATGTAAAGTGTTACCGCATTTTTTATGTTATTTTGTAAATAAGAACTATAATGTCACTGGAGATCAGTGACTGTTTTCAGAATGTGGAATGGTTGAAGGTAGAGTTTTCTTTGTTTGGATGAAGAGCATCTCGGCAGCAATGAGAAGCTATTGCTGGTAAAGTTAACATGATCCGGTCTGCTCAGTGTCCCCTTTAGAAGCCTTGTTTTGATTTTCAGGTGAATGAAGCAAATGCCGCAGGACTTCACAGTCCTGTATACTCAATGAATATTATTTCTCCGCCTCCTCACTTATCATTATTTCTCCTCTTGTAGACAAGCACTTCATAGACAGACACCGTACTGCTTTGATTGACCGTGTGAATGTGATTGATGCCATGCTGGACCTTCTGCGGGAATGGGACGCCCTTGACAAAGAGGCTTATGAAAAGGTGCGCTCTTGTAATACCAGGCAGAACCAAATGAGGAGTCTGATAGACCACTGCACCACCCAGAAGGAAAAAGACCTGCTGTATAGGGCTCTGATGAAGACAAATAAATTTGTAGTAGAAGAACTAGAGGGGAATAGACGTAGTTCTATAGTACCGTCTTGTACAGTGCTCTGAAGGAGACAAATTAATTCCTGATGAGGGATCTAGGGGGTTTAGCTAAATAATGCAACATCCTACCTGGAAGTATATATCCAATTATGTTTACTGAGTTGTTGTAAACAAACAATTGCATAGACATTGACACAGTAAAATATGACAAAAGTCTATGGTTAAGTTGTTGGCTGTGTTCCAGTACCTCTGCACTCTCCCTCTTTTAAACATTCCATATTGTCCTTTATGTCTTGAATATGTTTATGCTACTGCCCTTTTATGCTTTTATGTACTCTGTGCTCTTTATGTAAATCACACAAATTACTAGGGGTGGCACGGTTCACAAAATCTACGGTTCGGTTCGTATCATGGTTTAGGGTCACGGTTTACGGTTCGGTGCGGTTCTTGTTGTTATTTTTTCTTTTACTCTTTAACACTCCAGAAACATATTTCAGCACATAGCTTAATCATCCACAATTAGGCTAGAGTATTTAGAGAATAGTTATCATGTAATAATGCACAAACTGAATTTGACTTCACATAAAGCACATTATTGTCTGAGGAAACGTTAAGCTTCAGTTGAGATTTTGATAAAGCAAGAGGGAAGACATTGATGATTTCAACAATCATTTTCATTTATTTGGCAGGGATGGTGCACCAGCACAAAATGTAGGTCGTCCACCCATATTTTTCATTGCATCGCCTTTTTATCGCTCTCCTTTCATATAGTGTGAATGATTTTTTAACAAGATGTAAAGCTTGTCTTTATTTGAAACACACACACATTATGTGATTATTTATTCATTCTATATACTGACATGTCTGATATTCATAACAGCAAACTTTATGCAGATTATAGCCTACTATTCATTATAACTCAACCCTTTAAATTCAGCTGTCTGGCTGAAGCCTCAAAATATTGTAAACAAAGTAGCAGGCTAAGCTCATCATACTCTACTGGTTGGACTGTTCAGTTTCCCCACATGTGTTTTAGTTTCAAGGTAAGCTAATACTTTTTCTCCTTGGGACAGGCCCTTTTAAGCCTTGGAGTTGAAAACATTGGTATTGAGATGGTCAGTCAACTTGAATGCAAGAGATTTTATCAAATGTCTGATGCTAACCGTTTTTAACAGTAATTTAGCTAATCGTCTTCTGTGCGTCATTGCGTTCACGATTGTGAATGTTCTATTTGGATTAATGTGCATGTCGAGGGCGGGTGTCCATTGAGCGCGCACGAGAGCGGGCCAAGGAGAATGAGTTTACTTCTACTGTTTGGTAAAGTTGCACGCATAGTCTACAGTTACGGAAGAACATGCTTCCACCCGAGCAGGGTCAGGTGCATCAGTTTGACCACGCTAGGGATGATCTCTCGCACTTGCCATTTCTAAAACCTTGCGCGCAGCACTCAAAACTCCATACTCCTACTCTCGCACGTAAGGGAAACACGTCGTGACATATGGGAATCAATTGCGCATGCCATAACTAGCCTGAACCGTAGGACCGTACGACAAACACACACTCCGAACCGTGACATGCGAACCGCACGGTTCGGAGCATTTTTCAAAAACCGTGCCACCCCTACAAATTACCCCTGTGTAAGGGATATTCTATATCAATAAACGTGCCTGGCCTTGCCCTGTGGAATATACTTTTTGGAATAAACACCTTCCTGTTTATACTGTAAAGAACTCTGTGGACCATTTTCTTTCACATGCGCTGCACACAAGTGAATATTTGTTCTCTGTTTAGCAACATCAGCTCTCACACAGTGAAATGTTGAAGAACGTCATTTCAATCTCATTAAAAAAAGGGCCAGTAGTGCCTAGAGGTGAACTGTACTGAGTGGATCATTAGCTGATGATGTGTTTCTTTTTCATGCTTATCAAGGTTTGTTTGAAAAGAGCAATGTGCTTTGTCACACTGCAATCATGTTGAGCCCTTCTGTATCGGCTTATAGGCTACATGGTTGAAGTTCCCTGTGTGTGTGCGTCCGTGTGTTTGTGTTCAGATAATTCAACACAATCATCTGTAACATACTGTACTCTACCTAACCTCTAGATGGTGCTGTTGCTATAGATCTCAGAGTGTAAATAGACCCCAGGGGTTCTTAAATGTTTTGTCTGGCATCCCCCCAAAGATGACTTTCAGTTTGAAAAATGGTGAGATAGGCATTGGTAGCAGAGACACCAAATTGTGTTCTTTCATATCTAGGCTGATGGTGCTATCAATGGCAGCCTCTAAACATCTAATTTATTATTTTCCAATGGATAACTAGCACTCATCAATGTATAACTGGCGCTCCTGTGGCAAAAGAAGACTGCATTGTGTTATGTCACTGGTAAGCTCACACAGCATCTTTTTTTAAAAATGTTTTATAACTTTTATTTTTGGTATTTATCAATGCATACACAAATACATTTCAGAGTAAACCATAGCCCTCCCACCACCCTCCCCTCCCTTCCCACATGGGTAACAGTAAAATCATTAACACAGCACAGATATGTCAAATTTAAAAGAAAGAGAGGAAAAGAAATCCATTAGTCTCTCGGCATTATAATGCCTTTTACTCTGGCGATGCCATTTTTCCAAGTTCGTATTGTCCGTGGGGTTGCACCATTGACTCTGGCAGAGGAAAGTTCAAGGAAAAGAATATCTAAAAGGGTATTCAACCAATGTTCATATGACAGATTGTGAGGTGGGACCCACACTTGCACAATAATCTTTTTGGCTGCTGTTAGACCAGCAAGCCAAATTTTCCTAGACCTTTCATTCATACAAATTTGGGAGTCGTCATTGAGAAGGTGTAAGGCAGGGTCCATGGGCAATTGTACATCAATAAGATCAGACAAAGATTGTACCACTCTATTCCAAAAATCATATATTTTAGGGCAATCCCACATTACATGCATAAAAGTTCCTACAGTATTTTGTGAACAAAGAACACAAAATGGATGTGGTTCCAGTCCTATTAGGTGTCTGATTCTAGGGGTAAGATATGCTCTGTGAGAGATCTTCATATGTATAAATTGATGATTGGGATTATGGGAGGAGCTACAGATATTATCCCAGCTTGCTTCCCAATTTATCACCCTCCCTCTAAGTCCCATTGTTCTATCCCATTCCATAGTACTAGGTTTAGAAGATACTTGGGAAAGTAGTTTGGAATAGAGATAGGAGACAAGACTACGTGGCGCTTCCTGTATCCATTTCACAGTAGGATGTTCTTTCATCCCTGTGCCCCAAGTAACGTTGTATGTTTTAAGGGCTGATCTAAGTCTAAAGTAAAAGAATAATGAATGCTTAGGGATGTTGTAGAGCGCCATTAAATCATTAAAGCTTAGTAAGGAGTCCCTGCCATTTATGTCTCCTAGCACCCATATGTCTTTGTCAGCCCACATACTTTGAACAAATGGTTTATTACCGGATAACAAATATTTGTTATGCCACAGAGGAGATGATTTATGCCATTTTGATGTAAACCCCACACATTTCTCAACTTTTCTAAAGATGTTTAGCATGTAAGTCAGATTTGGGCCATACCTCAAAGCACAATGTTTTATAGAAAGACCACAAAACAAAAAATCCTTCAGTCTAATTGGAGCAATTATTTCTTCTTCTATTTTCTCCCAGGGCGAAGTAGAATTAGGATCTAACCATTGCTTGAGTGAACGTATAATGAATGACCAATGATATAACTGAAAATTTGGAAGTGCCCAGCCGCCTTCTTGTTTATTGCGTTGGAGTGTAGTCCGTTTAATGCGGGGACGTTTCCCATTCCATATGTATTTGGAAAGTAGGGAATCAACCTTGGCCCAATAGTCCTTTGGAGGAGGGAGTGGTATCATAGAAGAGATGAAATTAATGCGAGGTAGAATATTCATTTTAACTACTGCTATACGAGATGGAACTGATGCAGGTAAGGTAGCCCACCTTTTTGTGTCCTCCTCAACCCTTTTGAAAATATTAGTGTAGTTTAATTTAGCTATGGCTGTGACCGATGGTTGGATTAAAACCCCCAAATATTTTACTTCTTTGGAAACTACCACAGAAGTAGGCAAAATGGGTTGACCTCTATCCCCATGTATTAACATCAAAGCAGATTTTGATAGATTGATTTTAAAACCAGCTATTTCACCAAACTTATCCAGTATCTTAAGAGTGTTAGGTAAGGATTCTTGAACATCTGACATGTAGATCAATGTATCATCTGCAAACATTGATACAGAATGAACAGAGGAGCCTATTTGGATGGGTGAAATCAGTGCACTGTTGGGGATATACTGTGCCAGAGGTTCTATGGTGAGATTAAAGATTAAAGGTGATAAGGGACAGCCCTGTCTCGTGCCACGGTTAATTGGAAAAAGATCTGAAATAGCACCTCCTATACATACTCTAGCTGATGGGTTTGCATATAGGACCTGAATCATCTTAATGAACTTGGGACCGAAGTTAAATTCCTTAAGAACTCGCCTTAGGTATCGCCATTCAATTCTATCAAAGGCCTTTTCGGCATCAAGAAAAAGAAGACCAGAGGAGGAGGGGATTTTATGTGCTTCGTCTAAAACATGCAGCAATCGTCTGATGTTATCTGCCGCTAATCGACCCTTCATAAACCCTGTTTAGTCTGGGTGTATTAGTTCTTGTAGGACTGACTCTAGTCTACAAGCCAAAACACGGGCATATATTTTCAGATCTGCATTGATGAGTGATATTGGTCGATAACTTGCACATTCTGAAAGGTCTTTGTCCGGTTTTGGGATTACTGAGATAAGTGCAGTGTTAAGGTCTCTATGAAAACACCCTTGCCCAATTGCAAAGTTTATAGCCTCAAGCCAAAAAGGACCTAGGATTTCCCAAAAAGCTAAATAAAGCTCAGCAGGTAACCCATCAATACCTGGTGAACGCCCTTTCTTCATATATTTTAACGCCTGGTGTAATTCCTCCAGTGTGATAGGGATTTCAAGTTTAACAGCCTCTTCTGTAGCTAGAGTAGGGAGATTAAGGTTAGCAAAAAACCCTGCATAGTCATCCTCTGATGGGTGGCAATCACTTGAGTAAAGTTTTGTAAAAAAAGATTTGAAGGTCTCATTGATTTCAGCAGTGGTTGTCACCACGTCTCCTTGGTCTTTTTCGATGGTTGCTATTGTTCTGCTTTTTTCCTGACGCTTCAGAGTCAAAGCAAGGAGATGGCTAGGACGACTTCCCTGAGAATAATATTTATGCTTTGTGATATGCATCATATACTCTACTCTATATCTTAACAGGCTATTTAACTCAGCTTGAGTTGCCTTCAAATGAGAGTCTATGTCTGAACTGTATGTAACGTTAAGCTGATTTTCCATTTGTTTGCATTTTTGTTCTAAATCAGAGATCTGACGAAGTCTATCACGTTTCAGATGAGATGAAAACCTAATGGCATTGTCCCTAAGGAATCCCTTCATAGAAGCCCAGAGAAAAATTGGATTATCCACACTGCCCTCATTAATACGTATGAATTCATTTAATTCAGTTTTAAGTTGGCTAAGAAAAAATTCATTTTGCAGTAAAGATGAATTAAATCGCCATCTAGAGGTTTTATTATTTTTAAGGATTTGAAAACTGAAAGTTGTTTCAATGGGATTATGATCAGAAATATGTCTGGGGAAGAGGTTCATTGAAGAAGATGCAGGTATTAGTTCGCTAGAGATGAGTATATAGTCTATCCTAGAAAAGGATTTGTGGCATGGAGAGTAGAATGTATAATCTCTTGATGTAGGGTTTTGAACTCGCCAGAGATCAACTAAATTCAAGTCCTTTGCAAAATTAACCAAAGCTTTGGAGGACGTAACTTGGGTGTGAGTAGCACTTGTTGAAGTTCTGTCCTGGCTATTGTCAAATACAGAATTCATGTCAGCACCAATGACTAGGTGATATTCATTTAAGGTGAGTAACTCTGTTGTAATACTCTGAAAAAATGTATGGTCAAATGCTGTTGGGGCATAGATACTAATGAAGGCTATTTTCTTTCCTTCAATGGAGGCACAGCAATAGGCTAACCTTCCCGAAACATCCAAGCTTGTTTTAATGATACTAATATTTAGATTCCGTCTAATTAACACAGCTACTCCCTTTGTGCTAGAGCCATCTGATGAGGTTGCTACGATTTTATACCTCTTATTTTGAAGTCTTGATGAGTCATTAGGCTTTAGGTGAGTCTCCTGCAATAGGGCTATATCAACATTTTTCCGGTTAAGAAAATCCAAAACTTTGGTTCTTTTGAAAGGGGAGTTTAACCCTCTCACATTAAATGATATAACTGAATATCTATCCATTGTCGCTGTTGAGGTATGGCAAAAATAGTAATGTGTAAATAAAAAGGTTGAAAACGTTTGCTAATAGTTTCAAATGAATAGGAGAAACTAATGGTATCTTAAACAAGTAGTATTCTGTGCATGAACGTAACAATCCCATGTGTAAAAATCCCCCGAACGTCTCCAATCCCCTCCCAGCCCCCACCTCCTCCCCATCCCTCTCCCACCCCCTCCCCCCAGCCCCTGATGTCGTCTGTGAGAAACACGAAGCGATGTCTACAGTGAACTTTTGCCCATAGCCCCTGATTAGGGCAGCTTCCTCGCTGAGTTAACATAACACAAGTATCAACTATTTACTACTCTGGCCAACACGTTTAATATAAGAAATACAGCGATTTAGCTGTCAATCAAAGGGCATTTGGCAGGAGCTCAATGTGAAGCGACCATCTCGCTGCGCGTCCCACCGGAAGTCGCTCACACAGCATCTTCAAACTAATCATTCATTAGAGGCACTTGTAGGGAGATGGGCTGTATTCTCTGTATGAGCTCCAAATAAATATATACTTTATTCAATGTATAAAGGCAATGTTTGTACAGTTGAGGCCAAAATTATTAGCCCCCCTGAAATTTTGGAACATTACTGTAAAATTCTGCCTAAAAATTTCATCCCTGATAAAATTTTGAAAATCAAACATTCGCTTACTGTTATTATGCAGTATCTGGTGCATTTTGGAGTGTCAATATTATTATTAGGAATGCTTAATCTCAAATAGTGTGAGAAGTGGAGCGGTCAAAATGATTAGCCCCCATGTGATTTTTTTTTTTTGCTTTTAAACACACACAACCAACCTGTCACCTTTCAAGCCGCAACTTTGCAGTCAGTTAGTGCCAGACAACACCTGAACATCCAATCAGCATTGATTGTTTACCGCAGACTCCAAGGAACAGGCCTACAGGCACCTGGACACCTGTCTGAGAGGGGACTGCCTTTGCAGGCATTCTGAAGATGAAATAAATCAGTCTGGACCTCAGAAAGAAAACCATTGAGGCCTATACTATGGAGAAAGGCTATACTGTAATTTCTAGATGCTTCACAGTTTCTAGAACAGCTGTGCGAGGCATCATTACAAAGTACAAATAGTTCCAAGTTTGTGCATAACAAACCTAGATGTGGATGAAAATGCTAAATATCTCAATCTATAGAGAGAAAAATCATCAGGGACGTTAGCAAGCATCCCATAAACCCCATACACACACTCCTAAACCTTGTGGAAAGCCTTTCCAGAAGAGTTGAAGCTGTTATGGCTGCAAAGGGTGGATCGACATCATATTAAACCATATGGATTAACAATCGGATGCCACTTAAGTTTATATGCAAGTTAAGGCAAGCGACCAAATACTTTTGGCAATATAGTGTATGTATAGTATAGTGTGTGTGTTTGTAGCATGTATTTGCGTGTGGTTGGTTGTGTGTACGCGTGTGTGTGTGTGTGTGTTTGTAGCATGTGAGTGTGAGTGTGTGTGTGTGTGTGTGTGTGTGTGTGTGTGTGTGTTTAAGTGAAACCCAGCTGGCCAGTGTAGGGGACTTGAGCTGCTAGTCTGGGCTCTGCTAATTTGAGCTCCTCATTTGCATGGGCAGGTTGTGCTGCTTCTGCTGTTCCCAGAATAGAGCAGCTCATCTAGCAGAGCTTCCCCAGGGACCCCCACACCTGCACTCAGTCAGCCCCTAACATACCGAACACACACACACACACACACACACACGCACGCACGCACACACACACACACACACACACACACACACACACACACACACACACACACAGACATACAGATTTCACTCATTTCATTGCATTATAAATTATTAATCAAAATGTTAAATGCAACATGCTAAACAACTCATAGAGCTCTAAACCTTATCTTTGTAAATTGTACATTTCATTTATTTCTCTTTGCGTTTGTGTGACTATGTGTTTTGGTGGACTTATCTGGTCCAGTTTTGTCCATGAAGGCTGTGAATGGTCCTCAGCGTGGGCAGGACTGCTGCTTCAGCTGTTCCCAGAACAGAGCAGCTCGTCTGACACACACCAGAGACATGCAGCGTTGAACCATCGCGTTGCATAATGTGGAATCATGGATTATCTGCAAGTGTGTATTAAAACAACTTTTCACTCTTTAATTTTATTTTGTTTTAATTTGTTTGTTTGTTTTGATTAGTTTCTCTTTACCTCTATTTGAATCTTTGTTTGGTTGACTTAGTCAGTTTTGTCCATGTAAGCTATGAAAAATGGTCTAGACATGGACTATTAAGACAATTATGCAAATGCTCATAATTATAACGGCAATAAGGAATAAGATAAATTGACTTATATTTATTCATTTCATTTTTGAATATAAATCATCACATCTTATGATCAACGTATGTGATGGTGAATTATACTGCGTAGGCAAAGTTTCCAGGGATGATCTTGTTTAAATGGAGACGCGGTGAGCACGGAGGGGGTGTGTGTGTGTGTGTGTGTGAGTGTGTGAGAGAGAGACGCGTGAGTGACATAGAGAAAGGAGGAAAGGGAAATGCAGCGAATATGATGCGTGTTTTTAATAGCGTTAAAAAATAAATGAATAACGAAACGCAATATGTGGTGGCGGGGCGTTGAATCTATGGCGCACGGCCACAAATTAGTCTATGGGAAACACTGTGACTGCTACCTGTTGTGGTATGTTCATCACGTTACTTTATCCTCTGTGACTATAGTGTCTACATCTAGAAACTAAACTGCGCAGTGCAGCGTTCTATGGACGGAATGACGCATTTTAAATATCGCTTGATCACGCGAATTTGATCGTGGGAAGCCAATATTGTGATCGTGATTAAAATTCGATATATTGTGCAGCCCTAATACTGCCCTTCAAAGCAAAAAGGCAGTAACTGCCAACTGAAAAAAATGAAATAAATGACCTTAAAGTTATCCTGCTGTTCAGCCTGAGTAGTTGTAGGTGAATTATTGGACATGTGGAGGTTTTGTTACTTAACATTAACTTATTTTTGGTAAATATCAATCTTAATAACAAGTTGAATGTCATGAAAATTGTAATAAAAAAAATAGACCAAAAACGCAGTTACTGCCTTCTTGCTTTGTAGTGAGTGCAGTTTGCAGATGAGAAGTGAATGTGTATAACTGCTGGAGTTCACAAAAAGCATCTGAATATTTTAAGGGAAGTTGTAGCTGAAATACTACACAATTTCAGTAATTATAACACATGCATATCACATTTATCATTGAATGTAGATGATCACTTCTGCAATTTTATGAAATTATGTATTTTGACTCAATGAAACTATAAGAAAAAGACAACATTTTATAATCCTTAGAATATTATTTATTGTTGTTTGCAGCCTGAACACATATGCACATTGAACAACAAGCACACAGTACCAGACAGTGTGTGTGTGTGTGTGTGTGTGTGTGTGTGTGTGTGTGTGTGTGTGTGTGTGTGTGTGTGTAGGGTCTAGTTGGAGCACTGGTCTCTGGTGAGCGTGCTGGTGACAGTCCCCTGGGCGCTGTGTGTGGCCTCACACTGTGCAGTACTGATCTTTGACCAGCGGGGGGCGCTGAGAGTCAGGCTGCTGGTCCAGCTGTACAGGCCGTCCTTCCCCAGGAGCCCTGCACTGGCCTCCCCGCCCTCAACCCCCCCATCCAGACGCCAGCTCAGCCTCCAGTCGGACGGGAAGCCCCCCCTGCCCACACACACCAGCGTGGCACTGCGCCCCCCCGACACCTCCTCAGGGGAGGGGGGCAGCACCGTCAACACCGGGGGGGTCACAGCTGAGGGGGGAGAGAGGGATAAAAGAGAGATGAGAGAGAGAGAGAGAGAGAGAGAGTGAGAGAGAGAGAGATGGGGGCTCTACATAAATAAGGCAAACACCAGGTTTCTGCTTTACTAGACATCGACATACAATTTCACTTCCTTATATGACTATTACTTATGAAGATACAGTATCAAAAACATTAGCAAATAAACAATGGTATGTCTCACACACCAAGACCTCTCAACCAGTAACGGTTGGGAGAGACTTGACTTTTCACTGTGTTCTATTCAACAAACTCAAGTTAATACATTCTACAACAACGAGAGCCATTTCATTGACATCTGATATCCACAGTAATGTATGTAAACATGAATTTCTGCTTAGATATCTGCTACAGTTTGAAATCAACAGAATCACCAAAAGGCATTGAACTAAATTAAATTAAAAGCATACAAAGGATTTTGTTTTCCGTTTCCACATTTTCATATATTTCTTTTACCATCAATGTACATGGCTGTTCAAAAATACTGAAATATCATGATTTAAATCTTTGTGAAATATTTAAATACTGCAGTCTGAGCTAAAAAAAACAACAACAATAAAACATCTGTTCATTAGTTATGTTAGATCTTAGAATATAGACATACCTCCAACTTCAAGTTTAGAGCCACTTCCAAAAGTGCGCCACAGTGATACAAAGTAGTCAGCTGCCCGTACAAAAACCTCTGTTGCTCTCTCAAACCTATTTGATCTCTAATATTCAATATTCTCTATCATCGTGCACTACTAAATAAGCCCTCACATTAGAGCACTGCCATACTGGCATTTTATTACTATTATTATTATTATTATTATTATTATTTGTAATGTTCTTGCTTATTAGATAGATGCGTTTTTCTGATTCAGCAGATAAACACCTCGGTAACACTTTATGGTAAGGGTACATGAATCATGAATTCATACATGAATTCATTCATAATTTGTGCATTAATTCATGCCTTAATATATCACGAATCATCAGGAATTACAAGAAGGACAAGAAGCAAATTAACCATGCTATGAATATTTAGTGGAGAGAGATAGGAAGTGAGTGGGAAAGAGCGTTGGGGTGGGATCCAGAAAGGACCACGGGGCGGGAATCGAACCCGGGTCATCGGCATGCTGTGCAGGTGCCCCAGCCAATCGCGCCACCGCTGGGGCCATTAAACATGCTATTTAAATTAAATAACTTCCTGTGTACTCACCAGTGAACTCCCATAGCCCATCAAGAGTCCATCAAGAGTCCAAGCATACAGTTTCCTACAGCTGCTCGTGGAGTGGTTTGTGATGATGATGATGATGATGATGATGATGATGACATCTGTTATTCCCAATCATAAGTGCATAAATGCATCCTTACAGGTTACCCTCTCATTCCCAATCATATTATAAAGAGGTTACCCTCTCTACATCCTCTGGACTCCTTCATGAGCTGGTGGTCACCACACTCCACTTCAAAAGGTTTGATCTCTCATTTTGACCTGCGTTATCCCCTAATTTTTGTGCAGTGAAACCTGAAGGAGTTCCTGAGAGTTCCTGGAATAGTTCCTGAGTTAGCACCTGCGAGTTCTGCTGGTCCATTTCCTGGTGTTGATGTGGGAGATCCTCACTCAGCCCCCGCAGTAGTCCCCAGCTGCAGCAGTGCAGTCATGTGCAGTCACTCTGACAAAGGAGGTTTTTGTACAGGCCTCTAACACTGTGTGAACACCCAGGCACAAGAACTTGTGCCACCAATACAGAACACCCCCATGCAGTAGTAATGTCCAGCATCCTCAGCCTGGACTCCACTGATGGTCAGAGTGAAGTCAGAGCCATAGCTTGATCCACCTCCACTGAATCTGTCTGGAGTGCCTGTATAACGGGTGCTGATACTGTGTATCAGGAGTTTAGGAGCTTCTCCAGGCTTCTGCAGGTACCAGGACAGACAGCCCCCACAATCAGCAGGTGAGCGACGTCCGATTCCACTGCTGGTTTTGCAGTTCAGAGTGACTGACCCTCCTGGACCAACAGCTGATGCAGCAGGAGTTTGAGTCACAGTGATCTGACCTCTGCATTCTGGAAATCAAATAATAGCACGTATTAAACATATACAGATAATATGGATTCATGTATTAGAAACATATACAGATGCTATGGATTCACAATGTTTTTTTAGATTTGTTTTTATGTCAAGATTGACTTTACCTTGGAGGCAAACTAGAAGAGTCCAGATGAGGATGGAGATGAAGGCCATGGCTGAGGATTGACTCTTTATGACGGACAGCTGTCAATCATGAGGCGTTAAACTCAGTGGGATATAAACTCTCCCTAACCACTGAAGCATGTGCAGCCAATGCAAATACCCCTCTCTATGCAAACCCTCTTCCTGCTGTGTGTCAGTGTGTGCATGTGTAAGAGTGTGTGTCTGTGTGTGTGTGTGTGTGTGTGTGTGTGTGTGTGTGTGTGTGTGTGTGTGTGTGTGTGTGTGTGTGAGTGGTTGGGTGTATACTGTATGTGTGTGTGGTTTATAGACCACTAGGTTTACTGGCACTGCATTAGACATTACTTGTTAATTGTTATAACTTACATTTGGCATAAAGTTGTTGTAATGACATTAAAGTTTTGAAAATCACCGATAAATCTATCAATAGAGATATAATGGATCTACCAATAGAGATAGAATGGAATCGACCAACAGACAGAATGACTCTTTCAAATGAAGGGACACCAACTGTCATGTTGACTTACTGCGTCTGTAAAGATGTGCTACACGTGATTTATGCTAAACATTACTGGATATTTCAGGACTTTTGTTCATGTGTGTGTGTACATGCTTTGTGGCACTACTGCAGTTTGCATACAGACCTACAGTAGGTGAGGTACGGAGGACACAGTGGAATGCCTTCTCCATTCCAGCCTTCAGCACTTACACACATATTTTCTTTGTCGACTTCAGCTCTGCATGCAACAAAATCCAACATCACTAGTCACACACACACACACCAGCTGTGGTAGCATTGCCACGACTCACACACCTGCACTGGCTGAGATGGTGTTGACCGGACACACACACACACACACACACACACACACACACACACACACACACACCTGCATCAGCTATGGAGGCTTAGCTGCCTCCTGGTGGTCACTCTGGGCTCTGCAGTTAGGTGCACATCCTCTTTGCTGTCTTCAGCTCTGAATTTAGCTCAATCCAGCAATTCACCAGCTCATCAACACTACAGCACCTCAACATCCCCTCACTTCTCACCCACTGGATCCACAATATCCTCAGCAACTGACCACAGACCATGGAAACAGACGTTTGTCCCTACTGCCATCAAAGTGCTACGAGTGTGTGTGTGTGTGTGTGTGTGTGTGTGTTTAAACAAACGTATGTACACATCCATTGATGCCCCCTCCACCCCAGTCCGTGGTGTGGATTTGTGTTACAGTGATGTGCCTCTGTGTTCTGATGTGATGTGTGTGTCTATTGAGTGGGGTTGAACTTGAGAGTATATGCTACATGTGTCAGGTGTATATGTGCTGTTGAGTGTTACAGTACATGTGGTGCTTGAGACACGTGAAACAGCAGCCATGTTTGAGCTGTAGGCCCCTGATGGTGTGCAGCAGTGCAGTCATGTGCAGCCACTCGGACTGACTGAGGAGGTTACTGTGCAGGCCTCTAACACTGTGTGAACACCCAGACATCTGAGGAGGTGACTGTGCAGGCCTCTAACACTGTGTGAACACCCAGACATCTGAGGAGGTTACTGTGCAGGCCTCTAACACTGTGTGAACACCCAGACATCTGAGGAGGTCACTGTGCAGGCCTCTAACACTGTGTGAACACCCAGACATCTGAGGAGGTTACTGTGCAGGCCTCTAACACTGTGTGAACACCCAGACATCTGAGGAGGTTACTGTGCAGGCCTCTAACACTGTGTGAACACCCAGACATCTGAGGAGGTTACTGTGCAGGCCTCTAACACTGTGTGAACACCCAGACATCTGAGGAGGTTACTGTGCAGGCCTCTAACACTGTGTGAACACCCAGACATCTGAGGAGGTTACTGTGCAGGCCTCTAACACTGTGTGAACACCCAGACATCTGAGGAGGTTACTGTGCAGGCCTCTAACACTGTGTGAACACTCAGACATCTGAGGAGGTTACTGTGCAGGCCTCTAACACTGTGTGAACACCCAGACATCTGAGGAGGTTACTGAGGAGGTTACTGTGCAGGCCTCTAACACTGTGTGAACACCCAGACATCTCTACTGCTGATCCAGACGGAGCCTCCACCCGCCGTAGTAACGTCCAGCATCCTCAGCCTGGACCCCACTGAAGGTCAGAGTGAACTCAGAGCCAAAGCTTGATGCGCTGGAAATCCAGAGTTCTCGCGAGAGCACGATTTGAATAGTGTCTGCAAGATACTCTGGCAACGAGTCATGATGCACGTCAGTTTTGTGATCTGACCTCTGCATTCTGCAAATCAAATAACAGGACGCATTAGAGAAAAAAAAAAGTACAGTATGATTTATAAATCTTTTCAGATTCACTTCATGGTTTAGATTGACTTTACCTTGGAGGCAAACTAGAAGAGTCTAGGTGGGATGGAGATGAAGGCCATGCTGAGGATTGAGTCTTCCTGACGGACAGCTGTCAATCATGAGGGGTTAAACTCAGAGGGATAGAAACTCTCCCTAACCACTGAAGCATGTGCAGCCAATGCAAATACCCCTCTCTATGCAAACACTCTTCCTGCTGTGTGTGTGTGTGTGTGTGTGTGTGTGTGTGTTTATGTGTCTATGAACTTGAACCTCATTATATCTGTTGTCTTGACATTAACTTTGAACAGCAATTGATCAATTAGTCTGCATCCTAAAGGACACACGTAAATACATGCTTACACACTCACTCACTCAATCTCTCTCTCTTGCTGACTCTCTCTCTATCTCTCCGCTATACTAGGCTTTATGTGTTAAACAACGCTCTCTGATAGAAACGGTGATAGACAAGAAAAGCCATGACATTCTCAAATGTATCATGTATTGCAACATGCCTTTGGTATAGAATATAATGAAACAAAGAACATTTGACAAGAGAAATAGCTGTTTATTTTACAATGACATTCTAAAATCCTGGACAAATGTGTCAGTACCTCTAAAAACATAATACATTATAGGATTATAGCCATGCTTCAAACTGTTTTATGTTAATTAGTATTAGAGATGTATTCAATGTTGATTCAGACATTCAGCCTATTTAAATGAAGTGTTCAGTCTGTAGTCTGGCATCATTGTGTTCGCAACAACACACATGGAGCAGTGACAGAAAAGGATATTGTTGTCTGGGCAAATTACAGACAAACATGTTAAACAGACAGGAATTACAGACAAACATGTTCATGGAGCAGAGACAGAAAAGGATATTGTTGTCAGGGGAAATTACAGACCAACATGTTAAACAGACAGAAATTACAGACAAACATGTTCAACGTAAAAGCTACCGGACCACCTTCAGCTTGATGTTCCTGTGACTGCTGATGTCCATGCTATTGAGGAGATGGAGGCTGGTGCTTATGACTGCTGATGTCCATGCTATTGAGCAGATGGAGGTGCACTGATGTCCATGCTATTGAGGAGATGGAGGTGCAGATGACTGCTGATGTCCATGCTATTGAGCAGATGGAGGTGTATGATGTCCATGCTATTGAGCAGATGGAGGTGCACTGATGTCCATGCTATTGAGCAGATGGAGGTGCACTGATGTCCATGCTATTGAGGAGATGGAGGTGCACTGATGTCCATGCTATTGAGGAGATGGAGGTGCAGATGACTGCTGATGTCCATGCTATTGAGCAGATGGAGGTGTATGATGTCCATGCTATTGAGCAGATGGAGGTGCACTGATGTCCATGCTATTGAGCAGATGGAGGTGCACTGATGTCCATGCTATTGAGCAGATGGAGGTGTATGATGTCCATGCTATTGAGCAGATGGAGGTGCACTGATGTCCATGCTATTGAGCAGATGGAGGTGCACTGATGTCCATGAAATTAAGGAGATGGAGGTGCATATGCCTGCTGATGTCCATGCTGTTGAGAAGATGGAGGTGCTTATGACTGCTGATGTCCATGCTATTGAGGAGATGGAGGTGCATACTGTAGGACTGTAGCAAACCTCCCAGCATGTAGCTGCAGGAATAAACGTGACCCCAGACTGAGTAAAGGGAGAGTGGGAATTGGAAGGCTAAAGAGAACTGTAAGGTCAAGTCTTCAGTGTCTGATCACACCACAGACAACAGTCGACTCCTCAGAGGACTCAACTGCTGAAATAAAATCATAAAAAAGTTGGATTTGATAGAATCATTATTGTGAAATTAACTTTGCTGTCATCTGTAGTTAATATGAGGAATTGCTCAGTAATTCATTCACTTTCCAGAACACTATTGATGGCTACTGTATGATGTGTAAACAACAGATATTGCAATGAAATTATGTCTTAATCAAATGTCCACTGAAAGTCTTAATTGTTTATGTCATCAGATACTTTTGTACTGGAATTGGTGTATCCTGTTTATATTACTCCTCCTTCTCTGCTGACTTCTTCTCCTCCTTCTCCTTCTTCTTCTCTTTCTTCTCCTCCTTCTTCTTCTCTTTCTTCTTCTCCTTCTCCTTCTTCTTCTCCTTCTTCTTCTCCTCCCTGGTGTGTCTGGAGTCCGATGCCTCCTGGGCCTCAGGAAGGTCTTTAAGGGTCTTCTTCCCTTTAAACAGGTTTGAGAACTTGAATCCTCTGGAACCTGGACTCTTTACAGAACCATCTCTAGAACTCAAAGATCCAACTCCAGAACTTTGGGAGGAAGGTGTAGATCTCATTGATCTACGGAGAGACCAGAAGCCATCTCCTGTCGGTGATCTGAGGGAGCTGTATGCAGATAAAGTGAAAGACCGGCGGTCAACTTCTCCACTGGGTTCTCCATGCACTACAAAAGAAGACAGAAATGTCAGTGAAGAGGATGGCTCATAATGACGCATACCGGAATAAATAGCAAAACACAGCATCAATTTCCCCAACAGTATCACTTCCCATCTCTCTCAATTTTTTAGAAAGCTTCAGTTAAAAATCTTACTATTTAACAAACCATTACATTTACCTTAGTCTTTGAGGGGAAAAAAAACAGATGTCAAAATAATCTGTTTGAAATCATGACACTTTTGGATTTAAATGGAATTTGGAAGACTGATTATTACTAGTGAGAGGAGACATTACTAGTGAGAGGAGAGTTATAGTAGCATTATATGCTATACTTCTCCACAAGGGTGACCAGAGAGTGCTGCTCAGTTGCACACCAACACAAAGTCACTGCATTCACAGCTACTAGACATCCTCACTAGGAATGACAGCATTTGACAGTGTAATGGATGCCAGCTAGTTAGCTGTGTGTGTGGAACGTTAGTAAACCTCACTCCCCGACGCCTCAAGAAGGCTGCTTGTATGAAAGCGAGTAGCCTCGGCTTTTAGCTGGATTGTTAGCACGCTCGACTCCCGATCCGAGGTGCTGCTGTTTCGCAGGGTTGTCTGGGTGTGTGCAGGGCTGAACCATGGGGGGAGGGGGGGTTCAACAAAATGCAGGTTACAACAGCACAAGAACATTTATGACTGCCATTATGGGGAAGTCCATCATGCAAAACCTCATGATGGAAAAGCCTAATTTGTATGAATGTGCAAATGGGGGGCAATTGGTCTGTCGATAGCTTAGCCACTTTTTAGAGTTTAATACTAGAGTTTGAACTTGCTGGTGACGCAAGAAGTCACAGGACGTGAAGAAATACATTTACACACAGTAGATTGAACTCTTATACGAAACATAAAAGGTAAATTCCCATTTTGTGCTGTGCAGTTAAAGTTAAACTCCGGCGAGCCCCGGCAAAAGCTAGAGACCAAATATTGCTCAAAGCAGCACCAAACCTCGTCAGTAGCTTACTCTGGGTCCCTACACATAAGACGATGCACCAACATTGTAGTTCGCCAACAATTTGGATTTCTTGTTCAGACAAGAAATCAAAGTTGTCTGAACTGTTTCCTTACTTCTTGGTAGCGTAAAATGAAAGCCTCTGGCTTTTTTAACAGGAGGACATGCTTGTAGTTCCTCTGGCCCAGCTTGAGATCTGCATCCAGAAGTGCTGACAGAACAGGGGTCAGAGACGGAGTCTCCATTCACTAGAAGAGATCAAATTAATAATCGGAAGTTAAAAGGGATAAACGTATCATATAAATAAATAGGCTATAAACAATTGAAAATAATAAAGTTCAACTTAATATAAAGCATTACATTTCCTCAACATGCCAACAGATTATTTTGCCTAGCAAGAATGATAGTATATTTGCTAAATAATGGCTTATTGTCATTCACCAATCTCATAATGCTGTCCACTGTTTCCTGTCACCATCTCTTCTATCTTCTCCATCAGCTGTGTAACCTGCATGTGGTCATCTCTGTTCTGGTTGTTGAGGACATGATATCTGTTCCCACATTTCTCTACCAGCCACTGCAGACTCTCTCCTTCACTCTCAATGTGCTGCTCAATGGGTGTTTCGCCCAGCCAGTCTCCACAGGTGAACAGCACTATAGTGTGACTCCACACTCTCCCACTGAGAAGCTCCAAGTGTTCCTGAACTGATTTTCTTCCTGTCTCTGAGAGTGAAGTGTCCACAGGTATGGCCAGCAGTAGAGCGTGGGGTCCAGGAGGACACAGAGACACACTGAGCTTAATTTGCTCTTTAGTCAGTTCAGGAGTGTCCTTCAACTGAGCATCCCTTAACCATCCTGGAGCCTCCACCACAGTGACCTGCCTCCCTCCTACGTCTCCCTGTCTCTTCACACACTGAGCTGGTCTCTCTGTATCAAACTCTTCTCTGCCCAGGATGCTGTTCATTGATGAACTCTTCCCAGATATTTTGTATCCCAGAAACACAATCCTCAGTTTTGACAGGTGGTGGGATTTACCTGATAGGAATTAGTACAAACAAGTTGGGATATTTCAAGATAAAATGGTACATTATTATTTGTTTCTGTGTTTGGAAATATCAGATGATCTAATGTTGATGATACATGTATTGCACAAAAGTTTTGATAAAGAGTGAGAAGAACGACAATGATATATGAAATCTTTCGGGCAATTGCTCTGTTGCTAGCTTGGAGTTTAATACGGTTTTAAACAGGAGCTGGAGTTGGGAGTTGGAGTTTAAAACTGTATTAAACTCCAAACTAGTGACAGAGCAATTGCCTCTAAATGTGATTTTATTCAAAGCAACACTAAAGCACTTTTCCTCTGTCACAAACAGGCTATTTGTTTATCCAGCAAATGTTGTTGTCCACAGTCAAGGTCGCGTATGTTGCATAATTTTATGAAAGTATGATGTATTGCGACATCAAAGCAAGTCAAATTTGTAGTTTCTTCTTTCTCATTTCATTGAACTACAGATCCGCTACCTGATCTTGAGCCGCAAAGCGAATGCTGAAGAGCCGTTCACTACAAGTTGATGAACCACTGAAATGATTTAGTAAACATTATTTTAAGGTAAAAAAACTCTTTAGTGTTGCTTTAAGAGAGGACAATAAAAAATAGCTGCTACAGCGGCCGCACCTCGGTGCTCGGACCCTAAATAGCTGCATATAATATTTGGAACTCACCCATCTGTGACCTGAGAGACTTTCTCTGTCTCTTCACCTTCATCATCCTCTCTTTCACCCTCTCTTCATCTCTCCTTCTTTTCTTCTCCAACTCCTCTCTTCTCTGTCTTTCTATCTCATAATGTTGTCCACTGTTTCCTGCCACCATCTCTTCTATCTTCTCCATCAGCTGTGTGATCTGCATGTGATCATATCTCTTCTGGTTGTTGAGGACATGGTATCTGTTCCCACATTTCTCTATCAACCACTGCAGACTCTCACCTTCCCTCTCAATGTGCTGCTCAATGGGTGTATCTCCCAGCCAGTCTCCAAAGGTGAACAGCACTATAGTGTGACTCCACACACTCTCACTGAGAAGTTCCAGGTGTTCCTCAACTGACTGTCTTTCAGTCTCTGAGAATGAAGTCTCCACGCGTATGACCAACAGTAGAGCGTGGGGTCCAGGGGGACACAGAGACACACTGAGCTCAATCTGCTTCTTAGTTAGTTCAGGAGTGTCCTTTAACTGAGCATCCCTTAACCATCCTGGAGCCTCCACCACAGTGACCTGCCTTCCTCCTACTTCCCTCTGTCTCTTCACACACTGAGCTGTTGTCTTTACAGCATCAAACTTCGGTCTGCCCAGGATGGTGTTTCCAGAAGAACTCTTCCCAGCAGCTCTGTATCCCAGCAACACAATCCTCATAACAGACAGGTGGTGAGTTTCACCTGATGGTAATGAGTGAAGATCATTTAAGAGTGGAACATTGATTTCTAACATACCTCACACTAAATCTTTCATAACTCGCCTGCTTGTAGGCTAGGCTACTTACAGTAATAAACCAATAAAAACATTTGGCACGAAGTTTGAGCGCTCTGCCTTGGCAGAAGCGTCTTTTGCAATCTGGAGGTGCCTGTTTATCCATTGGTTTGATCTTGTTGCAATCTATTAGGCAACTTTCCGCATTAGATGGGCTTAGATTTGGAAATACATTACATATACATTTCAGGAAGGGTCATCAACGGTGACAAATAAGGAAATGATGATGATCATTCTTTATTATTGTCAGCACTTCCTCAAACTAAGCGCCGTCTCTTCGGAGCTTTCATTTTCTTAAGTGAGCCGCGGCAATTTCTTTTTCAAATTAGCTTCTAACGCTAGACAAACGCCTTTATTTGCAACGCGATCACCTTGTACCCAAACCATTTCGAAACGAAGGAGCCATTTGTCCTCCACTTACTTGCAAGCTCCTTGGTTTGCGGGACTCATGATTCGCGCTGTAGGGGACTTTAAAAAAAGTGACGTGAGTGGAAGGACGGCGCCGGGGCTGTGTGTGAGCGGGGGACAGAGAGATGCGACAGAGTTGCGAAATTGCATGGCTGTTATTTCAAATAGCGTAGCATATATATATATATATATTTTTTTTTTTTTAAGATTATTTTTTTGGGCTTTTTATGCCTTTAATTGGACAGGACAGTAGAGAGCATGACAGGAAACAAGCAGGAGAGAGAGTAGGGGTGGGATCCGGAAAGGACCACGGGACGGGAATCGAACCCGGGTCGCCGGCGTGCGGTGCAGGTGCCCCAGCCAGTCGCGCCACGGCTGGGGCCTACGTAGCATATTTTAAACGAATCGGTTAACCGGTTTCAACCGACTAATGGGGCTCGGTGGTCGGTCAAGAAAATTTGTAGTTTTCGCCATCCCTAGTGACTACTCGTGTAACTGTATTTTAATAGGGAAAACATGGAGGTGTTTGGTCGCTTCTAACTTTATCTCTGTTTGGATCCTAATGAATGAACTGGGCTAGCTAAGGGCTATCAAAGTGGCGCCGTGCACCAGAGCCAGTGAGTGCACGCATTGAAACGTGAGAGGTATGTATCAACTCGTCTTAGTTAAAGGAATAATGTAGTTCAATATGAAAAAACGGTGAAGTGTTCCTTTAAGTCCTGATGTTTTTTTTATATATAAAATAAGACTTTAGTTACTCACCTGTCAGTGATCTGAGAGACTCTCTCTCTCTTTTCACCTTCATCATCCTCTCTTTCACTCTCTCTTCATCTCTCCTCATCTTCATCTCCAACTCCTCTCTTCTCTGTCTCTCCATCTCATAATGTTGTCCACTGTTTCCTGCCACCATCTCTTCTATCTTCTCCATCAGCTGTGTGATCTGCATGTGATCATATCTCTTGTGGTTGTTGAGGACATGATACCTGTTCCCACATTTCTCTACCAGCCACTGCAGACCATCTCCTTCCCTCTCAATGTGCTGCTCAATGGATGTGTCTCCCAGCCAATCTCCAAAGGTGAACAGCACTATAGTGTGACTCCACACACTCTCACTGAGAAGTTCCAGGTGTTCCTCAACTGACCGTCTTTCTGTCTCTAAGAATGAAGTCTCCACACGTATGACCAGCAGTAGAGCGTGGGGTCCAGGAGGACACAGAGACACACTGAGCTCAATCTCCTCTTTAGTCAGTTCAGGAGTGTCCTTCAACTGAGCATCCCTTAACCATCCTGGAGCCTCCACCACAGTGACCTGCCTCCCTCCTACGTCTCCTTGTCTCTTCACACACTGAGCTCTTCTCCCTACAGCATCAAACTTCTGTCTTCCCAGGATGGTGTTTCCAGATGAACTCTTCCCAGCAGCTCTGTATCCCAGAAGCACAATCTTCAACTCTGAGAGACTCTGGGCGTTATACCCTGCAAAAATAAACAGTTGCATTGTTTCCCCTTTCAATGTCTGCATTGTGGATTTGCGCATCATCTTGTAATTATAAAACATAAGACACTGAAAAACAGTTTTACTATTTTGAGAATTGCTAACAGATAACTCACCCAGATGGGCCTTGCATTCAGGAGTTGCCATTTATCCTCCCTCATATATGAGATATGAGTTGTCTTGCAGAAAGTAAATGTGTAGTCTCTCCTTTAATCATCGGACGAGAGAAGTGAGATGAAAGAGTGCCACAGAGCAGCTCAGTTTTACAAAGAGTGAATATATAGTGCATACCACTGATATTACTGTGATTCAGTATGATATGCACTTACGTGGAACTGCAAAGGTGTGCTTGCTCAAGTGCAGTTCACCTACGGGAGCACATAGTGAAATATGATGCTTTGAACTAGACTTGATCCAAGAACGGTACATCCAGATCCAGAACATCATTTATCAAAATCGGGCATACAGGTCAAAGTGCATTAATGTACATCCGAAACGCCAAAACCCATTTTTGCTACTTGCGACGAACCCTAGAACAAAGGGCACCAAATTCTATAGTGACCTTACAATGGAGTCCTGAGTCTAGTCTAGTAGTGGTTAAATGTCACCAAATGTATTGTGTGTCCTCAGTGTGGAGTCCCAAGTCCATGTACAAAGTTTGGTTTCTCAGCGTTTCTGAGATATGAGCCTACTTCCTGTGATTAAAGCACTTCCTAGTGGTCAAAATGCATCAAATGTATGGTGCATCCTGAGGATGGACTTCATACATCAAGCCTTGCTGACATGTGAACTCACTTCCTGTTTGGCAGCTTCACGACTGATTTGTTTCGACTGTGATGGGTGAACCATTTTTGCAATAAAAAAAAAATTATATAGGCCTATCTTATGTGAGGCATAGTTTGAAGATCATGTTCGTCAAGTTTCATGAAGATTGGACAACATTTGTGACATGTGAAACTATTCGCTTTCGCTAAAATAAAAATTATGGCTGAAATCCACCGAGGTCCAATTTGACGAAATAGGATGCATTGAACTCGGCTTAATCCAAGGATTCTAGCAGTACCTTTTCTTTTTTCTTTTTTTTTAGATCTGGTCTTTGGGTCAACAGTTACATGCATTAACATATTGTTAGGTAATTGCAGCACCCCCAAGAGGTCAGATGGCACCAGTTTTATTGTGCATCCTCCCGTCCCAAGTTCTTGTACAAAGTTTGGTTTCAATATGTGAAAGCATTCCTGAGATATGACCTAACTTCTTGTTTGGCAGCTATGCCAACGATTTCGTTTGGCTGTGATGGGCAAAATGCTTCCGAAAATCAAAAATCCCTCAAAAAAGTGTTTTGCGGCTTGGTCCAAGGATCATGTACGTCAATTTTTGTGAAGTTCAAACCAAATGTGTGACATGTGAAAATTTAGTTTCGCTTTCTATTAACTCCAATATAGCAGAAGAATGACAAGAGTCAGTGACACCATCTTCTCAAGCAACTTACACCAGTACTGCCTGGACCTTCCAGAGTTGGACCGGTGGTGATATCTCAAAAGGTCTAGGGGCAGGAACTGGCCGAAATGATCAACAGAGGAACATTTTCTAACCAACTGTTCATATCATTCTCCCGTTTATGTCTCATTCATTTTTGTTTTGCATGCAACACCCATTGTTGATGACGCGTCCTTGGTTTGGTTCTAAACTGGTGGAAATGTGGGCTGATTCACTAGATAGCACCATGGTTCAAAGAATTCCGAACTGCTCTGGTTCAACACCGGGTTCGCTGTCGGTGGAAAACTGCCTACTGTGTAGTGCTTTACACAACTGATACTGTCCTATTCCTATTTGTAAAACTTGGTCATTATAAATAAAGTGTACTGTATGTTTATTAAACACAACACGTATTGAAGTTCTGATAAAAAATGTTGCAACTCAGCTAACCAATATACCGGTAGTCTTTCCCAAAGTGCATTTCCAGAATGCCACAGCCCTGACCTACATAATCTAAACTAAAGGGATCACTTATTAATCCTTACTACATGTCAATCTTAAAATACAATATATAACAAAGTGACAGTGACACTAAAGGCAAAATATACTATTGTTGTGTAATTTGTGTGTAATTTATGTTTATGCATCCCGCCATCAAGTAGATGACGTCTACTCACCCTAATACTGTGAGTAGAAGTCATACAGTTCGATCAAAATCGCAGACAGAGTAGATCTGTAGCTTACAGTGATACCAAAACGTACCTGGATTCTGCTGAATTGGTGAGAGTATGCAGGTGCGGTCTTGGTCAGTACTTAAATGGAAGATCACCTCAGAAGTTCCTGCTGGAAATGTGATCGTGGCAAATGAATAGTTCTATTGGCTTGGCTCTACTAACTAATCCTAATACTTCCTTGAAGTTATGGAGGACATTGAACTTTCAACGCAATCGCCAAACAATAAAGTGATCACTGAGAGATTAATGTTGGATTGTCATATACTTTTTTACACAATTACACAAGAACAACATAACTTTTAGTTTCTCTGCCACTTTGTTATTGTAGCTATTCCAGATTAGTCTGTAATTACAAGGCAACCGGTTTGCATGTTGTTGTTTTATTAATTAAACTAAGGTTAACTAATAGGTTAAGTATGATTAACTAATTAACTTCACAGTGTAGCAAAGCTTTAGCAATTCAAGTATAGTGATTTTTGACAAACACTGAGTTATTTGAACTAAACATTTTAAGTAGGAATAGCTATTAGATTTTACAGTGTACCCTTTTCCCTGAGTAAAGTGGCACTATGATCAGCTCAGTTGGGTGTGGCATGCGGTCACTTTTTGCTTGTGAATATGGGGCAACACTTCAGAACAAGTTCCCGCTTTATGATACGGTCATATTAGTTATGAATTAACTCACAGTCTGAATTGATGAGAGTTCTGATATAAGCAAAAAACTGCTTTAACAAGCATCACAAAATAATACACAGTTGATGATTATTTCACCAAATTTGTTGATTTTGTAATGGAGTCAAATAACCCAATTTGATCATGTAATTTAAATTAAATTACACGATTGACACGTACTGTAGGCATTCAGGTGTTCTTAGTATTGAAAAATCAATGTTAATGGACAACTTTGAAGAACAGTATTAAGAAGTAATCATGGCAGTTGAAACACATGCTATGGAACCACTGATACTTTGTGGATGCTCAATACCTAACACTTTCATGGTGGGAACAAAGCATGGTATACAGTAAGATACAGTAAGATACAACTCGACTCTAAATTCAAGTCTACTCTACTCTAAGCATATTCTTTTGTGATAACCTTTGGCAACACTGCATGATCATCCCAGTGGCCCAATCCCAAAGTTCTGACTCTCATGGACTTTGCTGTGCATTCTCACAAAATGTGGTTTAGTAAATGTGACAATTCAACTGAACAACATTGTATTTGATAGAAAAACGAGAGTCTGTTTAATTTCATATGTTGTGGTTTAGTAAATGTGACAAACCACAGAACCTTTTCCCCTCTAGTATACACACCTGATCTCAGTGTATGTGGACTGCCTCCTGATCTCAGTGTATATGGACTGCCTCCTGAACTCAGCACACAGACCTTCCTGCAGTGTATGTGGACGATCTCAGTGTATGTGGACTGCCTGCTGATCTCAGTGTATGTGGACTGCCTCCTGATCTCAGTGTATGTGGACTGCCTGCTGATCTCAGTGTATGTGGACTGCCTCCTGATCTCAGTGTATGTGGACTGCCTGCTGATCTCAGTGTATGTGGACTGCCTGCTGATCTCAGTGTATGTGGACTGCCTCCTGATCTCAGTGTATGTGGACTGCCTGCTGATCTCAGTGTATGTGGACTGCCTGCTGATCTCAGTGTATGTGGACTGCCTGCTGATCTCAGTGTATGTGGACTGCCTCCTGATCTCAGTGTATGTGGACTGCCTGCTGATCTCAGTGTATGTGGACTGCCTGCTGATCTCAGTGTATGTGGACTGCCTGCTGATCTCAGTGTATGTGGACTGGCTCCTGATCTCAACACACAGACCTTCCTGCAGTGCTACCTGCAGGACAAGAGGGCTCATGGCAGTTGAGAAGAATGCAGGAATTTTAAATTATATATGTATATATATCATTTATTATACTTATATAATGTGATATAATTCAGATGTCTCTTATTGGAATATTGTTCCATCCAGTCTGTTATTTTAATGACAGTAGCCTAGATAATCAACACTTCCACACTGATGGTATCATGATAAAAACACATCCCAGTTTAGGCTTAAAGATATAACCAGACTTTCCACAATATTTCACTGAATCTCTCCTGCCCTCTGCTGTTAGAGAGAAGAACTGCTTTCTTCAGTCTACAAGCCTTGTTGTTACAGTTTTTCTCAATTGTTTACACACAATTTCTGGTACTTGAGACACAATTCCAGTAATATGTAGCTTATGCACCAACCTCCTGAACCGATTCTGCTGAACTATAAGCACAATTTCTGCTTTACGCTCAAATTGCCGTTCTAAAACACACTGTTTTCAAAACACTACACACAATTCTCTGCATTTGACACAATTTTCATGAAGAAAATGTCTTGTTCTCTCAAGGAACACACTGCCATTCAAATTCTAAAGCTAACTGCCCTACCATGTACACTGACTCATCAGATGGGCAAACACCTGTCACACAGTCTTACAATTAGCAATCAGAGCTTTAGTATTACAGTAGTAGTACAGGCAGAGGCAGAGCCAGAGGAGTGAGAGTAAGAGGAGGAGGATGGGGAGGCCAAGGACCTTAATCTCCGAGCCACTAGAACATTGCAGTGCTGCGTATCAATACAGTACAGTACCGGACAGTACAATACAGCTCAATGAACACAGTAGTACAGTATTGCCTGTGGGCTGTTCTGTAGGACTCTAAGAATAAAGTATGTTTCAAGTATTTGGGGAAAGTATTCCTACTTTGTATTTCTACACAGTTTACAGTATTTTACTATTTGTTTGGCAGCTGAAAGATTACCAACACAAGGGCTTCTGTCTCCTGAACAGGACACTGAAATCATGAGCATTGTCCTAGAAGAAAACGCCATAACATTACGGCAAACACAAAGAAAAATAATAGAAAACAATGAGATATTTAAAAATATTGTTAGGGTAAGCATATCAACTTACTGTATCAGCTTATCTACTGTTTGTAGTACTGTTTGTAGGGTAACACTGAACAAAATAAGGCCAAAGTCATTATGATGAATGGAGAAGAAGTGTTTTCAATTCATTGCAGTGTTTTACACTGAGCACATCAGTGTTCAACTGGTCCTTATAAATGTCTTGATATATGATGGTTTGTGTGTGTCTCTTGAGAACAAAAGAGCATTTTGAGGAGAAATTACATTGTTTTGAAGGTAAAGTGTCATTTTGCAGGAGAATTGCAGGGTTTTGCCCATTGTGTGTGTTGTTTTGGATTTGTGTGTAGAGTTCTGAGAGTATGAGGCATGTTTTCAGAAAATGTGTGTTAACAATCGAGAAAAACTGTAATTAAAGGTATACTATGCAACGTTTTTCAGTTAATCAATTCGTTCCATACTGTTATATATGATTAAATGGGTCATTACCGGTCGAACAGTGTTTTTTTTGGCCGCTCTAGTGGTCTGTAGCGGTAAAACCACACTTGCAACTTCAGAAGACACCGGGCACGCACCCATGCTCTACTCCAGGAAGTGTCATGTAAAGTCTCATGAAAAGGCACGGCAGACTGACCGATTGAGGAGTTTTGTCAAATATACACGCTAAAGCTGTAGGGGAAGCTCTGCAGAGAAATATGCAAGCATAAAACGAGCGAAAATGAAAAGCGAAACCGGCGATGAAATCGCCAATCCTGCATAGTATACCTTTAAGAATTAACCTGGCTCATATTCACAAAGCATTTTCTTACCACTAGGAAGAAATGGCCATATATTTTGATAATGGTCTTTTAATTCTGACAATAATCTGAAAATCCCACAATCAGTTGCTCTATGTCATAGTGCCTTTAGTGGACTTGCACGGTAACATTTGGTCCTCTGACAGTGCCAATAAATGTTTGTGGCCCTCCCTATAATCAAAGTGGCCTATCCCTGTGTTAGAGAGAAGAATTGCTTGAATTTCTCATGTCTATAAGTCTGGCTGTTAATGTTTAAAAGGAATAAAATCCCATAAACATGAAATTCAGCACAATTGGACTTTCCTCTGTGGTCATATGCTGCTTGCCATGATCAGAGTTCATATTCGATGCTGTTGAATAAACATTTCAGATAAAATAGTTCTTAAAGTTAAGTACCTGAGGTACATTTATACTGGATATCTTAATTGGTGAGGACTGAGAGCACAGGAATAATCCAGAGAGTTTAATCAGGACTAATCCAGCACTACTGAGAGAGGAAGGATTTTTTGCTTATCAGCCATTTCACTCAAGTAACTTTTACTGGGAAAGAAAATGGCCTCCGTATCTTACTGAAGAGGAGTTCTTATGGTGAAACACCCAGGGATCCTGTTCTCCTGTGACTGACTCAGTGTGTGTAAAATCTGTCTACAGCAGGAGTGTCTAGCTCTCTGGATAAACACCTGGTCTTTGTTGTGTTTGAGGAAACTTCACTCTCACAGCTGACATACTAGAACGAGTACTACTACTAGGTGAGTGCTACTTTGTGAAGAGTGATTCTTTAGGAGAAAACATTCAATTAGTACACAGTGCTTCCACAGCATACCCACCCCCTTCCCCAACTTCCCCAACATTCTAAATCAATCGTACTCTGTGAAATCTAATAGCTATTCTTACTGAAAAAATGTAGGTAGCATAACTCAGCTTTTGTCTTTTGTTGATTATGCTGATTTTGCTTTTTGAGATTTCTTGCCTAAAATGAGCTTAGTGCAATGTTGGGAAAGTTGAAAAAGTAAACATGATCATTTAAATCAAGCAAACTACACTTTGTGTGCGTGTGTGTGTGTGTGTGTGTGTGTGTGTGTGTGTGTGTGTGTGTTTATGTGATTATGTGGTGTGTGTACGTGCATGTCTGTGAGTGTGTGCGTACCTGTGTGTGTGTGTGTGTGTGTGTGTGTGTGTGTGTGTGTGTGTGTGTGTGTGTTTATGTGATTATGTGGTGTGTGTACGTGCATGTCTGTGAGTGTGTGCGTACCTGTGTGTGTGTGTGTGTGTGTGTGTGTGTGTGTGTGTGTGTGTGTGTGTGTGTACAAAGTAATCTGGAATAGGAATTGTAAGTAAATACTTAGTGTAGTACACTTACACTACTGAGAATTCCTATTTAACCTAACTTGACCATTACAAGTATTGTGTAAAGTATTGTGTGTTTATTAATCACAACATGTAAATAGACCTCTGAAGTCCAACTACAAAAAAGAACCAAAGTTGCTAAATATTTGCCCATATAATGAGATACAGATGACAAGTTGCATTTCAAGTTAGCTCTGGGGTAGCAAAGATCAAAGTGTGCTGTCCTCACGTACTGAAGATCACAATATCCACTTGAAGGCAGAGAACAAAACTATGTAGAGCAAAACCTCTGCAATTCTGATTTCTTTGTCCCCACGAGAGTTTAACAGGTGCGATAATGAAAAAAAAACCCATGTTATTTTCCCATAGAAAATATATCAAGATACCGGATCTCCTTATTTGGGCAAAGATGGCCGCTTTTTTGTAGGCGAACTTCAGAGGTCTACAGAAGGGCTGCTAACTAATGATACATGTCCCACAATGCATTTCCAGAATGCCACAGTCCTGGCCCACACTTGTAGAAATATCACATATTAATCCTTACTGGAATTCAATTTGACCCCAAGGAATGTTTAACATCATAAAATACTCTATATTGCCAAAAGTATTTGCTCACCTGCCTTGACTCATATATGAACGTATGAGCATACTAAAGATGAGAGTGCTTTTCCATTAAGCCCAACAGTGTGTAGTTGGTAGACAAAAGTCTGGTAATATGAATGAAGTATGTGTCATGTGGTGCAAAAGTTTGATCTTGAGTGAATTGTGTGTGAATTCTGATAAAAAAAAAAAAAACAGTCTAGTTAGCAAAATTGTGTTTTAGTAATTGAAAAAAAAAAACGTAATTGGAGAGCTCCACAGTTGACTATGTTGTGATTACTTAGCTAACTGGGTTTAATGAGAATTTAGTCTTCTATGTCCCAGTCTGGCATGATTGTTTGGAATAATGTGCATGCAGAGAGCAGGACAAGGAGAGGTGAAGGTTGTGCACATACAGTAGCTCTACAATGAAAGACTGATAATCTGAGTTAGATATCACAACATAGTTTGTGGTCTATGTTGATATTGTGAAATGTTGATACAGTAAATCTATGGGAAACACTGCAGAACGTCTATACTGGAGATTGTTGGAGAACATGATACAATGTCCTGTCTTTTTTTCAGAGAGGCAACATGGCAGCTGGGGACACAGACAAAGGTATATCTAAAGATTATCTGAGATATTCTGTGTGTGTGTGTGTGTGTGTGTGTGTGTGTGTGTTGCACACGCAAAGAAGAGGCAATATTCTTCAGTGCAACGTATTTTATTTTTTTAAAGTTTGCTCTGAAATCACATAAAGCATCAAAACAAAAGTACTGTACGTGAGTGGCTTGAAAACTTGCGTGTCTCGTTGGCTTTCAATATCTAACCAAGACCTACTGCTGGCTAGTGGCTACCTAATAGATACCAGCATTATCCCACAGCGCCACCCCATGACACTTTTCGGTACTATATATTGTGTGTCAACTCTAAAAGACCAAAAATAAGAATGGGGGGTCTGACCACAATAAGAAACAAAGTACAACAAGAGCCACAGACTTCTATGGCGCCATATGGCGTGTGTGTGTGTGTGTGTGTGTGTGTGTGTGTGTGTGTGTGTGTGTGTGTGTGTGTGTGTGTGTGTGTGTGTTGTTATGCAGGGTTACTGACCAAGTTGTCAGGTTTCTCTAAATTGGTTGTAATAAAACATTACATTACATTTGGCTGACACTTCCAACATACAACGACTTACAACATGGTAAAAACAATCAAGCTTTTTAGAGCACTTCTAACAACAAATTAAAAACCACAATATGTGCATCAATGAGTGCAATTGTCTGTAGTAGTGCTATGAGAGGAGATGTTGTCTGAAGTGCTGGGTTTTCAGACATTTTTTCAGTGTGTCCCGGGACAGTGCTTGGGTGCGTGTCCCGGGACAGTCCACAGGCCACCAGCAACAGTACAGTACAGTTATTGCTCTAACTGCCTCTCCATTTTTTTTTTGAAGATGTCGAGGGATGTCCCTACTCTACACTGTAAAAAAACATCTTAAAAAAAACAGTACATTTCCGGCAGCTGGGGTGCCAAAAAAATACTGAAATAACATAAAATTACTTTCTAATAAAAATACGGTTATTTCCCATAATTAAAATACAGTTTGTAGTTGTAATTTTAACAAGATTTTACCTTATTGTCATGTTGTTTTAATGTTTATTTGGAAACATTTTCACATTAAACAATGAAATGACCTACCATCATGATGATAAGAAGACCATGATTAAAATACATGGACATTTTAGAGAATACATATATTTCTTCTTGGGTGCAATGCAAAATTGAATACTTTCTCAATTAGCATTCATCTGCCCCTTTGGCGGTGTCACAAAGTTGGACACTCATCACATTATATGTCTGCAGAGGCGCTGTTGAGAAACCCGGGCCCCACATTAATGTTAGTATTATTGCGGAAGGGTTTCTAACATATGGTGTTATTGGGGAGGGAGCTCTAAATATGCATTTGATGGAATCTAAAATGAATATCATGTTTTTCCACATTTTTGTGACATGTTTTGAGAGATGAATCACATTATTTTGTGTGTCATATACTGTTATATCACATAAAATATAAATTATTATACAACAATTTCCATGACAACCAACTAATAACAGTACATTTCTGTAAATTTAAGCATTATTATTCGTAATACAACATTTATGTACCATATTTGTAGATAATTTCATTGTTTTGAAATGTGAAAATGTTTCTAATTACACATTAAAAACAACATGAACATAAGGACAAATCTTGTTAAAATTACAACTACAAACTGTATTTTAATTATGGAAAATAACCATATTTTTATGAGGATTGTTGACCAGGCGTGCTGCTGCATTCTGGATAATTTGAAGGGGTTTCACAGTGCAGGCTGGGAGACCTGTCAGGAGGGCATTACAGTAGTCAAGTCGAGAGATGACTATTGCCTGTACCAGGAGTTGGCTAGCATCTTGAGTCAAGTAGGTCCTGATTTTCCATATGTTGTATAGCGTGTAGCAGCATGACCTGGCTACTTAGGCTACATGATCGGAGAAGGTTAGTTGGTTGTCGATAACAACTCCTAAGTTTCTTGCAGTCCTGGTAGGTGCAACAGACAAGGAGTCGATTTTGATGTTGAAAACAACACTCATCAGCTTAGAAATTCTACCAGAGGCGAGATATTTAATAACAAGACAATTACTTTACTTAATCAGGAAAATAAAACCACTTTAAGTTTGCTGGTTAGTTATTTCATTACACAAGACTATGCTACTGGTATCTAATTTGGAGTTCTCTGACAACTAATTCTGGGAAATTTGTAGCTTATTCTGCCTGTATATCATGCTTATATTTATTTATGTATTGATGTATTTATGTATTTATTTATTTATTTATTTATTTATTTAGAGTCGCCTGATCCACCCATCCTCTGTGTTCCGGTGTTATGTGGTAACTGGCTTCCTATGTCAAGTTGCTTCCTTGATGACGTTCCACGATTGATGACGTTTCTTCGACAGATGTGGCACCTTGATTTGTCAACTTTCTGATCTCCCGTTTATATCAGAAAGTTGACAAATCAAGGTGCCACATCTGTCGAAGAAACGTCATCAATCGTGGAACGTCATCAAGGAAGCAAGTTGACATAGGAAGCCAGTTACCACATAACACCGGCACCTCCCACTTTACTAATTAAGCACTGGCAACAACTAAATATACATTATAGCCTATATTTAGGCCCAGGAGTGCAAGATCCGGGACTTTAACCCATCAATTTTTGGGGGTGTTTTGTACGGGGGTCTGGGGGCTCTCCCCTGGAAATTTTGAAAATTGGGCTGTTAAAGATGCCATTTTAATGCAGTTTGAGAAGGAAAGGAAAGCCAATCATTGGGGTCCTCATCATCATATTAGAATAACAAATAAAGCTAATTTCTCCTCACTAGACCAAGGCCTACTGGTACTGAGTGGTTACATGGTATTTGTGGGGCATTAAAGAGTCACTGCACCCTAAAATAGTTTTTTAAGCTGTTGATTGATTGAAAATACTCATAAGTGGTGAACTGTACTATTACCAGGGTTAATATTGACAAAAATCGTGTTTCTCGACAAAAGTAACGTTTCGTCTGATTTTGTATTGGAGATATTGCTCTCCGCGCATACTACAGTTTGAAACATGCCATGGCATGTTGGTCCAAAATACTATTGGAATGCTGACGTTATCTTGCACTTCTAGTCCAACACTACTGGTGCATTCCATTTAGTGTCAGCAGTCTCGTACGTTTACCCGCCCGACATGTGAGAATGTGGCTAGCGTGAACTCTGGAGTTTGTAGTCTTTTGGGAAAGAGCATGGATGCCACCAGGGCAGCAACTGTCTCTTAGTGCTGGACATTTGTCTAGAACACAATACGATGCCCCTCATTCTCCCTTGTTGGGTATGGTCAATGGGAATGAATAATAAAAACATTTTTGGGCAATTTCAACAAGTGCTGTCACATTTCTAATGAGCTAGATGGGCATTAGCAGGCTAGCTAGTCATTGTTATTGTTTTGTGCTAGCCTCTTTAGCAAACCAGCTGGAAAACAAATCATTACATTGTATTGCACGCATAGCAAGACCGTTAAATGTATGAATTGGTGACCGGATTGATGGAGCAATGTAATCTAGTGTGTTAAAGCATTCCATTGTCATTAAAACGACCAACACAGTACAAATACAAAGAAAACACATGTCATCTCATCTCGACTATGGGCGCAGCCATGTTTGTTTACAGGTCGTAAGCCCAACTCGGGGTACTCGCAAGTACTCCGAGGTAAAGGGGGCGTTCCTCCGTAAAATGCCGCAAGAAAGCTGGGTAATTTACACTTTACAACTCGGGCGGGTGACTTACGATACAAATGGATTGCAGGGTACGTCACCGGGTCGTTACAAATTAGGACTGAAACGCCCCAACACCTGCTACCCTGATTAGCTTACCCGTGATAAGCCATTGTCTGCAGCACTCATTCCCAGATTGACACGAAATCACCATGGTTGATTGGTTGCAGCAGTGCTGCACTCCCTCTCCAAATTTCAGAACGTCGCCCATTTTGAAAGCCTTTTTCAGAAATGTGAAGTGGGTGGAGTTATGGGGTGAAGTAACTCTTTAAGGGTCACTTAACAGAGACCTCACACTCAAACAATTTGTTATACATGTTATGAATGAATGCATAGGTGCCACTCTAATCGCTAACTGTAAATGGATTAATCCAATACAACTCCTACTTGCTCAGTTTTCAGTTTGCATGGAAATCGTGTGTTTGCCAAGGACTGCGGCTAGGCACTCGGTTTACCCATTTACAGTAGCAGTGTTTTTTTTTTTTTTTTTTTTTTTTAAAGCCTGTTGACTACACTTAATGGAACAAGTTCATGGAAAACGAATGCGAATGTGATTCCATCCTACATAGCCGGTAGGATACGTTAGTAAGTTTATCTCTAGTTATCCAAATTAAGCGTCTTCAACGGACACTGTGTAAGCCTGAGGAAATTTCATTGTGAAATTCTCCCATCTAGCGGTTAGGGATTATATTGCAGCCTATAGAGACTACGGTAGCCATCTCACGTCAAAAACATAACCCGAAGATCTGCGATGAGACAAAACTGTTGCGGAGGTGTGAATGAAATGAAATGATCTTTTACTGTCTATGATTAAACGTTGCACATCGTTGCCAGCATTTGCAAGCCGTTGCAAAGCATTCATTAAGTTGTTGCAGTATAAGGTTCATCTCGTCGTGAATCTACCAAGACAATTTCCCCTTGGGGATCAATAAAGTATCTATCTATCAATGGCCTAGCCTAGTTCCAGTCTCCTAGTCAAAATATAACTTTTCTCTATTGTTGTTGCTTGTGTGTGATGCCAATAAAGCTCACTTCCGGACACATTATAACTTATTTCACTTTGCCTGTTAACCAAGCTAAGCACAATAGCTAGCTAGCACAGTACATACAGTGGGTACGGGTTGAGAATGCACCTTTTCCCGCGGGACTCCCGAAGAGATCCCGTAGGCTGTCGAGACGATTTTTTTCGAGGCTAAGGCAATGTACCCAAACAACCACCAGGTGGCAGAAAGTTTCAACCCGCATTTCAACTACATTTAATGACGAAGACCGCATATCCGTCTCATTTAATCATTAAAATGAAGGTGATGGCTGGCGAAATTAATCAAACGACTTTTCAATAAACCATTGTTGAAATGATTGAAGATGGTTTAAGAAAATCGCCTGTAGGCCAGAAGGAAATAGCCTTCAATTCAACCTGAAAGACTCGATAGGCAACCTTAGATTAATTCATTAATTCATTACGGTTACAAGACCGCATTTCCGTGAATAGGCTATTGTTGTCAAGGCGAAGATGAAAGAGATGGCCAAGATGGACATTAGGCTACATTCATATGCCAGGAATACTTAAAGGTAGGGTTGGAGATCCTGGAAAACGATTCCAGCAAAGCTGCATTTTGAAAATACACAAGTCAAAAGTCCCAAACCCTTTCTTCAGACTTCCCCCCGAAGCCACGCCTCCAGAGTACAGGAACGCGCAATGCTTGTTCACGAGCAGGAAGGTGCACGAGCTCTGTTCTGGTTCACGAGCAGGAAGGTGCACGAGCTCTGTTCTGACCTGTCCATGGTTCTGAAAGCAGTGTTGTTGGTGTACATAGAACAATCTACAACCCAAAACTCAGAGATCAGGCGGTTCACTTTGCTTCTTGCTTCTAAATGATGAATTGCCATTCTGTGAACCAAAGTCTCAGTTGCTTAAACACAATTCTTGAATTAATCACATATAAAACCCAATTTGCAGATTTGTTTTCTTGAAAAACTCTCAATGCATTTCTCATGCAATAAGACACATTTTGCATTGTGATGCATAATGGTAACAACATGTGGCAAAATAAAGCACAAATGCCGTAAGAGTTGGACAAAACCAATATAAGCGAGTTTAGAGTATACTGTAAACTGGTGAGATGTACTTCTCATTTACTGTACTGAAATGCCTTTTCCGGCAGGCTATACAGTTTTTCACAGTTGCTGAAACACATTTATTTAAACTTTTCTCCCTTTTCTCAAAACTTTAAACTCAAACCCCCATTCTCAATGCTTCATGTGAATTGCTGACGTTTGTGCTACACTGTAAAGTTAGTTAGTTAGTTTACCTTATTAACCTGTTAGTGAACCTTTAAAAAGCATGCAAACCCATTGCCTTTGAAGTTACAGAATAAAATGCTTACTTACACTACTGAGAATTCTTTTTTCACCTAACTTGGTTATTACAAGTGTAACAGAATGTTATAGTGAATGTATTATATCCCCTCGGGGCTTTCCGTAGTGAAAAGATATATTCCTGCTCTCGCGGTAGAGAGCGCTATTCTGGTTACTGATGAATCTGATGAGTTGGTGAAGTAAACTGTTCTTCTCAACAAGTCTTGGCTGGCGAATTATTACCAATATATTAATAAGTACTAACGCTCGGTTACATTGGTGACAGCGGTGGGATCTTTGTGTCATTCGAGTTTTGTTTATTGTAGTCGTTTTCTTTTGATAGTGTGTAATTTAGTGAACGTGTTAACTTAGGCTAGTTAGTGTGGCCATCGTTTGACTAGCTTCGCGTAGCCGGTTCCACGGCTAACAGCATAAAGGACAGGATAAAAACTCAGATTCAACATGTGGTGCAAACAAGAAGAGGATTCGTTGCTGTTTAATGCTCGACGGGAGAAAGATTATCAAACTGCCAGAGTGAAGATTGACTTGCCACCTCCGTTTTCTGGGGAGGATGACAAACAAAGTTTTCTCTGCTGGGCACGTCAATTTGAAGTAGCAGTCCGCGCTCTTGTGGAGGGAAACGAAGGAAGAGACTATCATTATGAACTGGTGAGAATTCTACCAACTCGTTTGAGCAATGCCGCATTCTTGTTGTGGGATAGCCTTCCTGCTACAGTTCAAGCTGATTATAAGACTGTTAAAGAGAGACTTAAAGAAGCCTTTGGCCGCAAACAGTTTTTGGACCGTTTCAAAGCCAATCTCTCTACCCGCCCTCGCGCTCCACATGAGAGCCTAGTAGTCTATGCTGCTGATATCACCAGGCTTGTGCTAGAGGCATTCCCTGACTATGGGGAAAATGCTACTAAAGAGGAGAAGTTTCGCCGTTTCCTCGCTGGTCTGGATCCTGAGTTGAGAGTAAAGTGTCATGAACAAGGGGCGACAGACATGGAGGAGGCATTGGTGATTGCTGAACGGTGTGAGAATGCTAGAGAGGCTGTTAAACTGGACTATGCAATGAAAGGAGGCACGACTGGCTTGGCCGCCGCTGTTGGGGGTCCTGTAGCCTCTGTTCACTCAGTGACTGATTATGGGAGTTTACACAAAACAGTACACAGCCTTGCAGAGGAGCTGAGGAATATGAGAGTAGAGATGAAAATGATGGCCGAGGACAATCTTCGACTGCGGACAAGTGCAGGTGGATGGCGCAGCTCTCCTCCATCAGGGAGGAGCCCATGTTTTTGCACCTGTGGGGGTTCTGGATGTCAATCGCGGACCTCCCGTGAGCCACAGCGAGGCCGTTCACCGGATAGGAGATTCCCGTCACCTGGGGGAGACCGGAGGTCGTTCATGTCATCCCGCAGCCATGGGAGTCCTGGTCCTGCCTCGTCACCGGGGAGACGCAGCCCCAGCCCAGGCCATCGCACCCACTACGAGGAGGAGACACCCAGGAGACGGGGAGTACGCTTTTACTCGCCACACGATGAGCGCCAGCTCAGCCGACAGGGAAACGGTATGTAGCTGATGTTGCGGCCCAAACGCCAGCTGCATTCTCTTTGGGCCCACAGACTGACGCAGGGGACAATGACTCAGTTATGAATGTGTCTGGGAACAACACTGAATGTGAGATGCCTGTTTCTTATGTCAAAGGTGTGATTGAGGGCACAGTTGTTCCTGTGTTACTAGATTCAGGATCAAGCGTATCTCTTATTAGTGCTGATTTCCGCATGTCTGTCCCTGCACTCCGCATCCGCCCCTTGAAGAAAAACTATGTGACTGCTCGTGCAGTGAATGGACAAATGTTAGACACGTTGGGCACAATCTCTGTTGTTTTATGCCTAGGCACACACTCATGGCAGCACACTTTCCACGTGTTGAGGGAAACTACACAAGCAGTGTTATTGGGCTGGGACTTTTTGTTGAAGAATCATGCCCTTTTGGACATTGCTAATGCCAGATTACAACTGTGGGGCACCACAATTCCTCTACTCAAGGGGAGAGACCTAACCCCTGTGTGCTGTAATGTGTCTATTGCCAACACGATGGTCTTCCCCCCTCTCAGTGAGATTATTGTGCCTGTCAATGTCCATCCACCTAACTTATCTGGAGCCTATTCATGTGACTTTGTTGGCTATCTAGAGCCTAATATCCCTGACACTTCAAATCTAGTGGTGGCTCACACAGTCACCTCAGTAAAGAATGGACTGACATGTGCTCGGGTTCTAAACCCTACTAAAAATGATGTTGTTTTACAGCAGGGCACTCATTTAGGGGAATTCTACTCTGTGAGTGAGGCTGACTTGAATTCATTACCACACGAGGTGGCTGCAGTGACGGCTGATACTACACCCCCCCTGTCTTCCCTCTGTGTTTTGCCGCCTGTGTCATTAGAGGATTCCCCCATCTCAGAAACACAGAAGGCAGCACTATCTGCATTGCTGAGGCAGCATGGGGACGTTTTCAGCGCCACTAATAGGAACACCGGCAAATGCACACAAGTCAAACACCGCATTCACACAGGAAGCCATCCCCCACTCAAACAACGTGCATACCGAACGTCCCCTGAGAAAAGAGCTGAGATTGAGAAACAGGTAGCAGAGCTGCTCGCAGATGGTGTCATTGAAGAGAGCTGCAGCCCCTGGGCCTCTCCAGTTGTTTTAGTTAAGAAAAAGAATGGTCAATGGAGATTTTGCGTTGACTACAGACGCCTCAACAGTGTGACCGTGAAGGACTGTCATCCTCTGCCGCGGGTAGATGACACACTGGATGCACTGGCAGGTGCTGTATGGTTCAGCACATTAGATTTTTCGAATGGATTTTGGCAAGTTGAAGTTGCAGAGGAAGATCGCGACAAAACAGCGTTTACCACTGGGCGGGGCCTTTACCAGTGGCAATCTATGCCCATGGGCCTTTCGAACTCGCCTGCCACATTCCAAAGAATGATGGAGCTTGTCCTCAGGGGTCTGCCTTGGAACATCTGTATGGTGTACCTGGATGATGTCCTACTTTACAGTGCCACTTTTGAGGAACATCTTTCCAGCCTTGGCGAGGTGTTTTCAAGAATCCAGACGGCCGGATTAAAATTAAATCCCTCAAAGTGTCACCTTGCCAGGAATCATGTGCTGTTTTTGGGCCACATCATTTCTCAACATGGTCTGCAGCCTGATCCAAAGAACACTGATAAGGTCCGGAAATGGCCTACTCCTCAGTCTCCATCTGAAATCAGAGCCTTTGTGGGCTTATGCTCATATTACAGGCGCTTTGTACACAATTTTGCCAAACATGCCGCCCCTCTGAATCGTCTGATGGGTAAGAATGTGCCTTTTGACTGGACTATAGACTGTGAAACATCATTTAATTATCTGACAAATGTGCTGTCCTCTGCTCCCATTGTGGCCCTACCGGACTTTAATGTGCCCTTTAACACTAGAAGCGCCGCGCCGTTCTGACCCACTTATACCTAGAAGCGCCGCGCCCCGGTCATTTGACCGCTTTGACGACCTACTAGAAGCGCCGTGCTGTTGTGAACTACTTAAAGCGCGGCGAGGCGGTCAAATGACCGCTGAGTCCTTAGACTGGGAGGCTTTTACTTACACATAATGATCGCAAGATGGCGCTTCGTGCACGAATGAAATCGTTTGGTCATAAATTCAGTTTGCACTAAGCCATGTCATTCGTGTCAGACCGTGTTGTTGATAATCTGTGGTTGTTTGTTTCATTATGACATACAGCACGTTTGAGTTATCTGTTAATGTATTTGTGTTGATTTGTGTTGTTAAAAACTTTGGAAGAGTTCTTGAACAAACCTTAAGCAAACTTGACTTTCAACTAAAATGCTCTAAAAGTGAATGTGGCTAGTTCTAATTCACTCCCCAAATTCACTTCTATTCATTTAATAGGTAGCCTATGTTCGCGCTGCCGAAAATGATCGGACCTGGTCACCTGGAACAAAGAGCCTAATAGTCTGGTTTCAATTACACAGTAGCCAGGATTTCATGCCGCATTTTACAGGCTACCGTGGCTACTTTCTAAAACAACTTTCATTCATTTAGGGAGAAGATCTAGGGTCTAGCTACATCGGAGGGAGGGAGATAGAGAGAGCTATGCTGAGCAGGCATAGGCGTGAGAAGTAGCATCATTTAAAATAATGAGTGAATGATATTCTCTGTTTTGCGAATGTGTAGGCTATGTTTGCGATGTCTGCTGAAAAAAAAGCTAGGCCTATTGTTTCTACAATTTAAGCTAACTTCTATGTGAATTCGAGACTCGAGACACACATTTTCTCCTAGTCAACAAGCAGAGTCGTAGCTCACTGGTTAGAGCTTCGGCTTGATCACCCAAGGGTTGGTGGTTCGATCCCCAACCTATTCCTGACGGAAGTTCTTTTGAACAAGGCATCAATAAAGTAGGCTATATTTATATTCTTTTCGATTCACATAACTACACGCACGCTGGCGAATTCGAACATTCTGAAACGCGCATATGCGATGAAACATGATTGCGCATTCTTCCACGGGTTGCCTAAACAGCCAGCTTACAGCCTAGTCTATGCAGGGGACAGATAGATGGGGTGGGGGTGGGGGTGGGGAGGCAGTTCCTCAATGCCTCGGTGATATCTGTAGCCTAAGTATCCTAGACGAGTGTATGGGGGAGGGGGATGATCGGTTTCAAATAGGCTGCAATGGATAGTGTGTTGTATAGACCCCGAAGCCATTTGCTTTGAGAACGGCTGGCTAATGAAGTTGTTGGCTGGCTAGCTGGCTCAGCCAAAACCTTAATGCAGCCGCCACAGTTTTCATGACTGATCGGCTTTAGTTGCCACTTCATGTCTACAGATGTGTATATTGTATTAGATATCAACACACAATGTTATTGTATTGTTTTGGACAACGTTCTGCACGTTTCACTTCAATGTAGACTGCATGCGTTCATTGCGTTGTGAACAGCGCAGCAATCTCTGGAAAGGAAACGGTGGAAGTCGCATCAGTAGGCTAGCTAATAGCCTATCACGTTCAATGCTGTAAATCCATCTGTTCCAGAATATTTGGTTCATATCATCAATCTTTGGTTTTGGTGTTTGTGCAACCGGGCCCTGACGATTTAACAAAAGTCTGAGTAGCCCTACGTAGGAATTAGGAAAGTAGCCTATGTAAGGTGAAATCAAAATCAGGCTACTTTGTTTGCTGCTTTTCCCCATGTCATTTTCATTGGTCGTCAACTCACTCGGAGTCCTGTGTGTCGTAGCAACGAGCACAATACTGATGTGGTGTGTCCAGTGGGAAAATCTCATGTAGGCCTAGTTTCTAGGCTATCGTTTATTTTTTCGCGTGTCACTATGATATAATTATTTTTAGATGCAAAAAGTCTAACTGGATTTGTCAAAGTTTGTCAGTTGGCGGCAGAAAATGATTGGCTGGCGAAATTATTTTTCGTTAATGGTAGGCCTAAACATATTGCGATTCATCCGTTTATTTCAGATAGGTTGTTATTAAAAACCATTAACAAAAAATAATTGTTCATCGACGTTGAAAAACGGTCAGTAAATTCTATCGATATAAGATTTTGCATGTCGCTCCTGCCGAGATGCGAACACGGGTCTCCGGCGTTGCAGACAGGAGTGTTAACGCTGCGCCAATTGACATTATACAACAAGTATGTTAGGATAGGTCCTTGACTTGACGTAACTCAGTCAGTCCAGCAAATATGTAAGAAAATGCTTATACATTAGTCTGAGCTTTAAAAGATAGCCTACAAATAGAAGATAAGATGTACAACTATGAATGTACGTAGGCATACGCGCCCTACGTAGGCCTACATAAATAGGCTACGACGAAAATTACACATGTAGGCCTGTCGCAACGTTTTCAAAACAAACTCGCATTTTACCACTGTAAATCGCCTCCATAGACTATGCCATGTAAATGAAAAATAGTTATTAAAATAAAGCACATATATAATACATGTTGCACATATATAAACGATATGTTTTATGGTAAAATATTATTCTCATGCCCGACTGACAGGAAATCCTTGCGACATCTGCTGTGAGAAAAGAGAATAGCAGCCTGAACAAAAATGGCCGAACGCGAGACAACATAGTGTTGTCACATAAGTGAGCGCAAAATAGCTCTAAACTAGCTTGTACCGGTGTGCTTTTGATCATGTAAAAATTCTGGGTGACAAAACACGCGTATTTAGGAAAAGTCGTGAACGTAGGGTCCTGGAATTTAATCGAGTGAAAAGATTTTTTTTTTTTTGTAATCGCTGCGGTCAAATGACCGCAGCCCGGCAGTTCTAGGTATATCTAGGTCAAACCCCCACGGCGCTTCTAGGAATACGCGTCAGCGGTCAAATGACCGGCGCTTGGCGCTTCTAGTGTTAAAGTGTTCACAGATGCCTCAAAGGAGGCTGTTGGTGCCGTTTTAGCCCAGGTTAAGGAAGGGGTGGAGCATGTGGTGGCATACGCTAGCCAAACATTAAATCAGACGCAGCGTCGCTGGTCCACGTTTGACCGTGAACTGTGGGCAGTCGTTTGGGCTGTGCGTGAGTTCAGGCATTACATTGGCCTTACATCCTTTACCATTGTTACAGACCACCGCCCTCTGTTGGGACTCAGACGCATGGCTCTCGATAATGACCCAACAGGCAGGCGAGGTAGATGGATTTTGGAGCTAGACCCCCTCAATTGGGACATTGTGTACAAAGATGGTCAACGTCATATGAACGCAGACGCTCTCTCCCGGCGGCCGGAGAGAGACAGCCTGGCTGACAGCATAACAAGCCACTCAGACACCATCATGAGGGTTAACGCCATACACTCAATGCCATCAGACCCAACTAATCCACAACCTGACGCAGGGGTCTGCCCGTCATCACCAGCACTCACGGCGGATGCACCAAGGGAGGTAGGAACAGGCATCCTACCATCGCTGTCCACCCTGGGACATGATGTGGCGGACATTAAAGCGCAACAGGAGGCAGATGTGGACATTGGAGTTGTTCTAAGCTGGATGGAGATGTCCCGGAGGCCGTCTCGAGCACGACTGAGGGGGGCCTCTTACAGTTTGAGGAAGCTGTGGACAGAATTTGATCGGCTGATTATGCAAGATGGACTATTATGTCGGTCTGTTGCCTCCTCCCTCACTGGTGACAAAATAAATCAAATTGTTGTCCCCTATGCTCTCATACCGGATCTCCTGCAGCAACTACATGGTGGCCCGGCCTCTGCCCACTTCTCAGCTGAGCGCGTGTGGGAGCAAGCACGCCAAATCTGCTTCTGGCCCTCCATGTTCAGAGACATCAAGAACTGGTGTGAACAGTGTAAAGCATGTCAGACACGCCGTTCCCCAGTGCCACCACATCGTGCACCAATGGGGGGCTCTTGTGCGACCCGCCCATTTGAGAGAGTGGCCACTGACATTGTGGAGTTGCCATTGACAACAAAAGGGAACCGGTATGTGCTGGTGGTCGAGGATTATTTTACAAAATTTGTTAATCTATATCCTCTGAAAAACCAGACGGCACAAACAGTAGCGCGATGCCTCTTTGAGGATTATGTGTTAGTGCACGGTGTACCGGAGCGCTTGCACAGTGATCAAGGGCGTCAGTTTGAAGCAGAGGTGATACAAAGCCTCTGTCAGCTGCTGGGAATCACAAAAACACGCACCACTCCCTACAATCCGAAATCAGATGGAATGGTAGAGCGTTTTAACAGGACTTTAATTGATCAGCTCGCTAAAACTCTGCTGGAGTGTGGGGGTGAATGGGATGAATATGTGAAGCAGGTGTCCTTCGCTTACAATACCTCAGTACATGCCAGCACACATTTCACTCCTTACTACCTTGCCCACGGACGTGAAGCGAGAGTTCCTGTCGACGTTCTGATGCCTTCCCGTGCCTTGGCGTCACAGGTGCCTGGATCTCACAGTGAGTTTGTCTCCTCATTGCGAGACAAACTGGAGTCTGCCTTCAGCAGAGCCAGAATGAGTAGCGAGGATGCTCATGAGCGGCAGAAACTGTATCATGACGAGCGATCTCGACACAAACCCTACAAGGTGGGTGCGATGGTGTGGCTCAACAACCCTGTGGAAAGCCGCATGAAGTTAGCCCCACACTGGAAAGGGCCTTATCAGGTCTTGCAGGTATTGAACTCAGGCGATGTGCCGGGCCTCACCTACCGTATTACCAACCCCTTTGACTGTGATGAGCGGCAGCAGGTGGTGCATTATGACAGATTGAGGCCGTATACACTGCCAGTTCACCTGCCTACACAGCCACAAATGCCCAGTCCTCCTTTGTCCCCAGTCCCTTGTTCTTCTGGGATTGTGTTTTCGGGCCTGGATCAGGATGGACTGTCTGATGCAGCTGAAGTGCCGTGTTCGACGGAGAACGCTGTGCCACCTGGCCCTACCATGAGTCGGCACGGGAGAGCACTGAAGGCCCCTGGACATTTCAGTGGTTTTGTTATCTACTGAATTTGTGTGACCTGTAGTTCTGGTCAACGGTTGTTTTTTTTTTGAGATTGTGTAAAAAAAAAAAAAAAAAAAAAAAAAAAAAAGAGGACCAATATTCACTCAAACACTGTATGTGTTTGGAATGCTGTTTGAATTTTCAGGGATTATGTGTGTGGTTTTCTACATCGCTGTGTGGAGTTGCTTAATGTCTTTATACCTACACTGTTAGCGGTTGTTCTTTTTGCAAACGAGGACGTTTACTCTTGGAGGGGGGGACGTATGTAACAGAATGTTATAGTGAATGTATTATATCCCCTCGGGGCTTTCCGTAGTGAAAAGATATATTCCTGCTCTCGCGGTAGAGAGCGCTATTCTGGTTACTGATGAATCTGATGAGTTGGTGAAGTAAACTGTTCTTCTCAACAAGTCTTGGCTGGCGAATTATTACCAATATATTAATAAGTACTAACGCTCGGTTACACAAGTAAAGTGTATTGTGTGTTTATGAAACAATTATAATTTAATTTTAGAAGTAAATAGTGAGTGTGACACTATGTGTGTGAGAGAGAGTGTTTATGCTATGAGAGAGAGTGTCATTTTGATGTAAGTGTAATGGTTGTGCATGTGAGTGTGTGTGTGTGTGTGTGTGTGTGTGTGTGTCTGTTTGTGAACAAGAGCAAGAGAGAAAGAGTGAGAATGTAAGTGCAATATGTGTGTGTGTGTGTGTGTGTGTGTGTGTGTGTGTGTGTGTGTGTGTGTGTGTGTGTGTGTGTGAACAAGAGAGAGCGAGAAATAATGAAAGTGTGTGTTTGTCTGTGTGTATGACAATCATTAGCACCACTCTCTTTCTCCCTACAGATTTTAAACTGGTCACCCCTGATTGTATTAAGTTTTCTCCTTGTGATGATGTCACACTGCCCTTTCACCTCTCTCCTGAAACCAGTGCTGTTGCCATGGAGATCAGGTGGTTTAGGTGGACCGACTGTATCTACCTGTATAAGAATGGTGATGTGATAGAGGGGAGGGGCTATGAGGGCAGAGTGAGTGTGGACCTCCAGCAGCTGCAGAGAGGAGACTTGACTCTCACACTGAGGAGGTGCAGATGGAGAGAAGGAGGAGTGTACACATGCCAGGTCATCAGTGGAGGACACATGGAAGAGGCACGAGTCGCTTTGTGGACCAAAGGTAAGTCTTCTGTGTCTACTGCAAAGAGTTCAGTGCTACCATTTATGTCACTAGCCCTAATGGTCTTAGTGATAAGAGTTTTAGTGATGTGAAGTGAAACACATAGAACTAGAAAAGCACTCAGAGAGTGCAGACCTCCACCTGTACAGACAGACAGACAAACAGACAAACAGACAAACAAACAAACCCCTGCGAAAACATAACCTCCTTGGCGGAGGTAACTAGTGTTAGTGTGGGAATAGAGAGCCGAAGTCCCGCCCCTTCCGTTTGCCTCCATGGTCTATCTTTGGATTTTTTTTAATGGCAGTCAATGGAGAAATATAAATTATTTTCTGGTCCCGATTGTCTTGTGCCTTGAATTACCCATATGATGTTTGTCAATTTTAATGACAATTTTTCATGTAAAGACATTTGAAAAGTATGTCGTAACTAGTGAATTACAACATTGTGAAAGATCGTGTTTCCAACGACTACAAACACATCAGTCGCGTTAGTGACGTTAGACCAATTCACAGCCACGGGCACCAGCAACAGGTCTTATTTGAGCTTCCCCCTTGCCGATGAAAATATCATGAGTCAGAGGATTAAACACATCAGATAAGTTGTATTTCATTCATAGACTGTACAAACACTACTGTTTAGTGACTTAGCTGGCAGCAAGATGTCACCGTTAACTAGCATAATAGCTAGCTAACTAGCCAGCCTCTCGTTTGCTAGTTGGTGACGTGCATCGTTTGAGACGAGAGATGTAGTCCACTGAACGGATTCGCACAAAACTTACAAAACTTTTAAAGTCTAACGAAAAACAGAACTTTATTAATCTGAAAAAATATATTTTAAATTCCCACACATCATATGTGTAATGCACGGTCCAACTCGAACGGGACCAAACAATAATTGTTATCTCTCCATTGACTCCCGTGCATAAAAAATCATGAAATAGGTCCCATAGACCGGAAGTAGAAGGGCATGACTTCGGCTCTCTATACATTACACTCAACCAAAGATCATTAAGGGCGGAGCAAGATACTTCATGAGAAGCCACTTCCTGGAACTCGAATCGCAAGAGGGGGGGTCAAAATCCCCCTTTATGCAGAGGCAGCAACTGTTCCATTGAAGTCCATGGACATTTCATGTATATGCTAAGATCTTGGTTCTCCAGAGTTAGGAATGTGAATTTTGGGCACGGTTTCATGACCCTCAACCCCTTCTGACCACTTCAGGTACATTTTTAGCATTTTTGAGCATTCCAGTCTGGAGAAAATCGACTTTATATCAGGTGTGCCCCTCTTGTTTATACTGCTGATGTTGGCCAGTTGCTACATACGCTCTACCTTGACAACACATTATAGCCAGCCAGCTGAACCAAATTCTGATTTGTGCTAATGACGATCAGATGGCTCTGGGGTAACTTAATGAGAGCAGCAACATACATGTATTTCCATTATTCCATTGATGTTTTTATTTAATTCATTGAAAGTGTACATGCTTTGTGTGTGTTATTTTCTATATTAGAATTAATAAATGTAGAAGACTTGAAAGAGCAGCAAGATTATTTTGGAACATCATCAAGCAACTGATAGCAATTGCATTGATAATTAAGTGCTTGATTTTATACACCTGTGGAAAGGGACCTGATGAAACCCATGAATACGTCAGTAGCTGCGTTTCCATTACAAATATGCGCAAAAACTTTGTCGATATTGTCTTCATGTCGAATATCACAATTTTCGCAATTGCGGTGTTTCCATTACATTCGGCTAACTAATTTAAAATCTCGTGTATTCTCGCGTGCTGTAAGTCATTAGGAGACATGGTGGTTATCAACATTACCCAGATTTAGCCATAGGGATTTAGCCTACACTAAATGCAAATTCAAATTGCCACCACGGCACGCTGATTATCAGTCATTAGGCTATAAGCCATCAGCGGAGGAGGCCTACGTTTTGGTGGGGCAGAAACATAAAATTAAAAATGACATATTTCACAGGAGTTTGTTGTAGTAGGCCTATGCTTAAATCATGTCACAGCCATGTCAGTGGAATATTTCGTAGATCAGCCCAGTTGATTAGTTTCTAAAACTAGAATCTAGATTTCTTTCAGCACCGTTCTCATCACGTTAAACCAGCAAAGCATAGCAACGTTGTTGCTATGGGTAAACAAAACTAATTGAGCGGTTGCGTAGCCTATGCAGCGTTTTTGAGAAAGTGTTGTCGGCAAGTTCACAGCTGTGGATTCAACATTTTAGAATGACACGAGCCACTTTTAATGAAAAAAAAAATATTGTTTTACATTATTCTCCCGGTGCCACTTCCTGTCGGCAGTCTTCTTCGTCGGTTTCGTTCCTCCTAACATCCGGTTGTTGGATCACGTGACTCGTCAGATGCGAAAAAAGTGTTTCCATTGCAGTTTTGCGAAATATACAAATTTCGATACGCTCGAAATACCACCTCACCCGAGCGCAAAAACTTTTTATCGAAACATGTGAGTTTTTTCGAAATGTGTGTGTTTCCATTAAGCACATTTCTTTTCGCAACTCTTAATTTGCGCAATTTAATGGTCAATGGAAACGCAGCTAATGACACGCTTGACACACCCCCTTTATGCAGAGGAAGTGATCCCCGTTTTGCGCCCATAGACATGAACTACGACGACGTATCTTGCTCCGCCCTTAATGATCTTTGACTCAACTAGTGAAGGAGGTAGGGAAACTGCTGACAAAATTGACTGCCAGTAAAACTGGCTATTGATAGTTTATTTGATATAAAGTGTAGTTGAGAAGAGTGTTGGATCTCACTACCCACCGTTAACAAGAAAGGTGAGGTCAGCAGAACAAACTATGGTATGTCAAGTATGGTATACTCTGTGTTGAGTGCAACAAGTTTTGTTTTCTACTAAAGACACACTCAGAGCAAACGCACACCACATACACACACACACACACACACACTCTCCCTCTCTCTTTCTCTCAGAGCAACAGCTTTCATTGATGTGAGCACTTATGTAAATCCAAAAAAACACAGACTGTATCAGTTTTTTGTCCCTTGAGCCTCATTAATTATATCTGCTTCTGATGTCCTTAGGTTTTCCTGGTAAGTACCAGAAAGGAGTTGGAGTGTTTGGGTTTATTAAGGAGAGAGGGGGATCATCATGGTCATCAGTCCTGGTAAGCTGATGTGTTACTGACAGCCTGCAGTGGAGTCACACAATCATCATGACACATACACGTATGCACGCACACCCCCCCCCCACACACACACACACACACACACTGTAGTTTATGATACTGTCTGTGCCCATTTGGCCTCTTAAATGATCTCATCTCTGCTTCTGTTTTCTTAGGTTTGTTAGGTAAGTACCAGAGAGGAGTTGGACTGTTTTATTTCTTTACGAGGGAAGGGGCCATCATGGTCATCAGGCCTGCTACACACACACACACACACACACACACACACAGACACACACCTAAATGTTGTGTTACTGACAGTCTGAAGTAGAGTCTGACATTCGTTAAAAAAAATATTTGCAAAGAGATCACTTCAAGGCACCTAAAGGGGCATTCACATACGTCGCTACTCGCACATCGCTCCTCGCTTCGGTTAACTGTCAATCATCTCTATTCTACATTCTGATTTGGTACTCGCTTCACTCGCTTCACTCGCATCGCTGGAAGTTAAAATTATTTTAACTTCGTACCCGCCCACATCGCATCGCTAGTCCTCGCATCGCCTGTCCTGGCCACATTCAGCTAGAACACATTCACTTTACATTGACAGTTCTCGCTCAGAGATGGGCGAGTAGCGACGTATGTGAATGCAGCTTAACTCTAACTCTAATCTTAACCCTTGACTAACTCCTATCACCTTTCGGGCAGTGCTGACTTGAAGTCGAAGGTGGGGGCTCAAAATATCATAAATCGCTTGAGATATGTTCATGTCTGTTGTTCACCTTTTTACTCTGGTATTTCAGTGGCGGATGAGATCACTTTTGAAGAGGTAAAGGAAATGGAGGAATCTGTCCAGTCCCTGGGTGAGTGGGAGAGATGATTGGTTGAAATCTTCTGACTGATGAGTGAGGAGTAGAGATGATTGGTTAAAACCTAGGGATGTCCATGTTTTATTTCTCTCGTCACCAATAGTCGACACTCTTTAATTGACTATTCACCTTTTAATCCAAGTCCATCCCTGTGTGCATGTCTAATGATAGTTACGGAGTATGTGTGAAACATACTCACCACCTGCATATAGCAAGTGAGGCAAAAAGTAAAACATTTGCAAAGTGACAGCAAACAAAGTGTCTGTTAGGTAATGAAATAATCTACTCATTAATTCAACATTTCAATACTGACAATATTAGCTCAATATTGCAACATGTTTTTACCAGTTGCCCCTGGAACAAAACAGCAGCTGGAAAAAAACAAAGGCACGGATATGATGAACCGACAACTGGATGAGAAGTATAAACACCCACAGGAACAAGACACAAAATGGGAGAACAGAACTGAACGAGAGGGGGGTAGAGAGAGTCTACTGGAGAACATGACCAGTGAGTTGGAGACCAGAAGAACACAACTGGAGTCACTGGAAAAGGACCTGCAGAACAGGAACAGCCAACTACAGGACCTGAGAACCCAACTGCATGAACATGAGAGGGAGCTGGAGGAGAGAAGCAAACAGCTGGAGGAGAAAGACAGACAGCTGGAGGAGAGAGACAAACAGCTGGAGGAGAAATGCAAAGTGTTGGAGAAAGAACAAGAATATGGAGATGGTGAGAATGAGATAATGATGTGTGCACACTGCAATGCCTGGTGACTAGGGTGGTCCTTATATAACCTTTTTGCAAAATGTTAGTGTTAATCTCTTAAACTGTTGCTTTTAACTTCAGAATTAGAAATACTCGTGCAGTGCCCGTACAAACAATGTTTTCCAAGAAACTTGTTGTCCAATCACGTTGATGCAGGTTGCTGATGATGTAGAATCAGGCCTGTGCAGTTAGTGGAGCTTTTTACTCATTTGAAAAGTAAAAGAGTGAAGGGTAAAGGTGTTTGAGTTGCAGCTAATGGCAATATTAGACACATTACATACCCGTGCGTTTTTGCTGTTGTTGGGAAATGATAAAGCTATAAGAGAATAGAGAATAGAGAATAAGTCTTTAATTGTCCACCAAGGTGGAAAATTGTCTTTGGCTCACCCAAAACACAGGATAAAACAGACATGTTTCACAGACACATTGATTGGACATACAGCAACTGGACATACAGCAACATACAGCAACATATAGCAACTGAACATATAGCAACTGAACATACAGCGACTGGACATACAGCGACTGAACATACAGCAACATAAGCAACATATGGCAGCTGAACATACAGCAACTGGACATACAGGACAAACCATGACCATGGCCATGCCAGTTGTTGCAATATCAGCAACCTTTATATTAGGCGTAACATCGTAAGTCCTTTGAATGGTCAGAGTTGTGCCACCACAACATGTGAGGCTTTTTGAGTCCATGCAACTAAGCCAGGAGGACCGGGAGTGACGTTGGGCGGCTTTGTCACAGGGTGAGTGGCTAGAGTTAGAGCGGTAGAACGGTATTTTCTTTAAATGAACAATATCTTTGATTTGATATTTTTGGTCCAACACTGACCAAACTTTGCACTGCACTCACACATGCTATAAGCAAGGCCCATAACATTACCAAATTTGAGTGGCTAGACTAGAGAGCGGTAGAATTGTATTTTGCTTAATTTAATGATATCTCTGTCATTTTTTTGTCCAAAAACGAGCAAACTTTGCACTGCACCCACGCATGCTATTAGCAAGACCTGTGCCAAATTTTAGGTCAGTCGGATGAGTGGTTCGAGAGCTATGCGTGGAACAGACAGACAGAGTGACACACAGACAGACGTTACTTGCATTTATAGATTTATAGATGTATAGATTATAGATTTATAGAAATAGATGCAAAAAGTTTGACAAAATATATATTTACAGGTAGAGGTAGCTCAATCATGTGGAAGATTGCCTATACTAAGCTATGCGGCATTATGTGATATGCAATTAATATTAAACGTTGCTGCAAATTAACTACATTTTATTGGAATCAGAGCAACACTGACATGACAACAATGACAACAATCTCAAAAAAAAGTCTGACGTTCAACAGTCAACAGTTCCCTATTTCCCCTATTTGTAGCAGAGGAAGACTGAGGTATAGCCTCTTTGAAATTTAGATGATGGTGAATAAATTATCCAAGTTCCATTCTAATACAGTAGATGGCGGTTTTAATCCAACTAATTCTGGTATGGTAGAACCAAATAAGCTTCACTTCTTCACTTCTTCCATGACGTTTGCTCTTGGTACGCAATACAGCTGCAAGCTGCCTTTGCCTTTTCCTGCCTTTTCCTCATGCAGTTTAAAGGAATAGTTCGGTATTTTACACTTTAAAGGTATACTATGCAACGTTTTTCAGTTAATCAATTCGTTTCATACCGTTATATATCATTAAATGAGTCAATACCGGTCAAACGATGTCTTTTTCGGCCGCCCTAGTGGTCTATAGCCGTAGAACCACACTTGCAACTTCAGGAATCCTCGGGCACGCACCCATGCTCTACTCCCGGAAGTGTCATGTAAAGTCTCATGAAAAGGCACGGCAGACTGACCGATTGAGGAGTTTTGTAAAATATACACGCTAAAGCTGTAGGGGAAGCTCTGCAGAGAAATATGCAAGCATAAAACGAGCGAAAATTAAAAGTGAAAGCGAAACCGGCGATGAAATCGCCAATCCTGCATAGTATACCTTTAAGCCTGTTTTCTGTATTGCCCATAGGATACAAAGGAGTAGTTGACACCGAAATCTCGAAGATTGCTCACTATGAGCCAGGATGATTCTGTCCTTAAAACACCCCTAAACGTTAATTTAAAAAAAATGTGCAACTCATCGATTGGTTACTGGTCTTTAACAATCTTCTATAGCAGGTTTCGCAACAAAATACAGCCTCTGTCATTTTTTATTAGGGATTTTCTAAATCCTGGAACTACTTTTTCAGATACCTCACAACCGTGTATAAACTTCCGCTCTGTATTTGAATCTGAAAATTACACACTTCAGACCACTAGATGGCGACAATATGCTGAGCGAAAGGACTACAAACAAATATAAGCATGCCCCCTTTCCATAATATCAACAAGCAATGAGTCTTCCTACAGAAACCAATGGATTTAAAATGCCTAATATAACACAACAGAGAGATCGTTGAAGACCAGTAACCACTCGGTGAGTTGCACATTTTTTAAAACAAACGTTTAGGGGTGTTTTAAGTATAGAATCGTCCTGGCCCGTAGCGAGTAATGCTGAAGCCATACAGAGAACATTCTAAAGCAGCCAAATTGCAGCAACAGGACCAATCTTCGAGATTTCGGTGTCAACTACTCGTTTGCATCCTCTGCAATACAGAAAACGGGCTTAAAGTGTAAATTACCAAACTATTCCTTTAAGCATATAGACTCTTTGATCCTGAGAGGGAAATTCAGTCTCTGCATTTATCCCAATCTGTGAATAAGTGAAACATATACGTATATATATATATATATATATATATATATATATATATATATATATATATATATGTGTGTAATATTTAATCAGACAGTGATTAGATATAGCCTAACTAGAAAATGTAATTCCATGGAAGGAATTACCATTGCATGTAAATGCAAAAAGGTTGCTGACTGTGTAAAACATTGTATTAGAAACTATAGACTATAGGCTACACAGAAGAATAGATAAATAACAACCCAATTACAATTCCACTGAAATTACTTGGAAAATCACATTTAAAAAGTGATTTATGAAAATGCATCAAAATTGTGGATATAGGCTATTATGGAAAATAACAATTCATTTATTAGAATTTAAAAGACTGAAATTAAGTTGCCTTCAAACGTGCAAGAGCTGATACTTTAGTAGCTACAGTGAAACGACTGGTAGGATAGCTTACATAGCCTTCATATCTACACTAATGCAGGTTAAAAGTAGGCCATAGGCTATAGATTTAGACACCATTGGAATACGGAATACAATCCCTGTTGGTCTTGCAGCCTACCCGACGTTAAACCTAGCCTGGAGCAAGTTTGGTTGTCGTTAGCTAAATACATTGTTAAATTTACGTTGACGTTAGGTTAGATTGTCTTTAGCTGTTGATAATGTTACCGAGAGCAAACCGGTTACTGTAACGATATAAACAAATCAAGTAAGGAGTAGCCTAACAGGAGACAAGACGATAACGTCCTGGTTTACAGCAGCTATGGTAGAATGTTTTCATAGCTGTTACAGCTTAATGAGTAGACATAACATTCAGGTTTAGCAGCAGTGGCATGGCTTTGGACAGAGCCCCTTTAGGGAGAGCCGGTCCACTTCCTATTAACTCCATTGTACCGGATTGTTCATGCAATCTGTTGAAATTCCGCTAGGGGCGTTGCCGAGCAAGTGATACATGAATTGTGGTCTATGGGGCTAAGCGGCTAGAACTCGTTTTTTTCACAGTTGACAACTTCATTTCTTAATGTACATTGTCGTAGTAGCTACCTGAGTATAGGTTTTCCACTGGAAATGAAATGAAAAGTCACTCATGTCCTTTCTGCTTTTCATAGGATGGGCCGTTTTCCCTGTAACATGCTAGCATTTAGCTCATGGATGCTCGCGACAATCGCGACCGATTACGACCGTCGTGAAGCTGAACCTTCTTTTAGGTGTATGGCCGTAAAGTGGTTCGCTTGTGTCACGTGACATGAAAACTTTGAAAGGGTTTTTAGGAATAACAACACATATTGAAAATTGTATTGGTCAGCTGATTGTCAAGTCAAGTTATCCTGCATCGCATGCATTAATGCAATTTCAGGAGAAAAAATTATATAACGAGAAATGTGGTACTGGGGGGTTCAGCTCCATTGCTACCCATTCATTCATCACTTGCTCGCGATCGCCCTCTAGTTGCAGTACCATGCGGAAGTATTTCGCTAGTGGTCCTTCTCCCCTTATTAGACATTCTCTGCTTTGGATCCTTGATTACTGACAGCTGAGCACTGACGTAACAATTAATCTTTGCCGCCAAAGTGTCTCAATGTAAACTCTATGGGAATTTTAAACTCTTTTATCGTAAATATCTCAAAAAGTATGAAGTTCACAAATGTCAAAAATACAATCGTCAAATCTTTGTATGAGTGCTTGAATGACGTCAAACGGTTCAGTGGTTTTAGTGTTATAAATCGTTGATTTTGGTCGGAAGAAGAATAATCCCGATAATAAGAAGAACAGGGATAACAGTACATTGCATTGACATGCAATGTAATAATAATAACAGCTGTCTTTAAGCTAAGGGGGCGAGATACCGTGGTCATGTCTTCAGCAAGAGCTGTCAATCAACAGGTGTAACAACGCTGTTCTTAGATTTGTTAAAAGTTGTTAAAACAAATTCTCTGACAAAAGAATGTTTGTTTGTATTGAAGCATCTTGACAACAATTTATTTTCTAGCAAAAAGTTTTTTCACCTAAAGTTTTTGGTGAGAAAAGTGACATGGAAAGTTGGCTATTTGGCCATTGAAATACTTTTCCATATTACCCGCACAATGAAATTCTACAGCCTTCTGAAGACACATAAATTAACCACTAATCTCTTGTTCCCATGCAAACCCGGCAGAGTTTTTCAAACCTGATTATGTCTCGAGATGTAGCGACCCTGGGTCAGGCTATTTTGCAACCTGAATAAAAATATGTAGTGATCGCCCTGTCCAGTTTGTGAATATACTTTACTATTGTCAACTACTGATCCTGTGTCTGTTTATGTTGGGATCACAGATCCAAATCCAGATCCCACTCCCATTAAGAGAAGATGGAGTAAGGAGAACCCTCCAGACAGTAAGTGATTAGCAGTTTCTGCTCCATTTATGGGTGTGACTTCATCATATTACAGGCCTGATAGAGTTCAGGCGTGGTGCCTGAATTCAGGCTTGAGCTCAGCCATGTACCATGTCAAGAAAGGCTATTCTCTATATTGTCTTGTAATGTATTTGATCATTTCAGGCACAGACAATTTCCTGTCTATCAGCTCTGATATTAGCTGTCAATGAGAATGCAAAACTTATCTGTAACATTCAAGACCACGCAAACCAGTTGCCCTTGGGGGGTTATCTTGCTCTGCCTTATACTGTACAATCTTTAGCTGAACTGTTATATTAGTTAGCACAACTTAAATTGTGTTTAACACTAGAAGCGCCAAGCGCCGGTCATTTGACCGCTGACGCGTATTACTAGAAGCGCCGTGTGGGTTTGACCTAGATATACCTAGAACTGCCGGGCTGCGGTCATTTGACCGCAGCGATTACAAAAAAAAAAATCTTTTCACTCGATTAAATTCCAGGACCCTACGTTCACGACTTTTCCTAAATATGCGTGTTTTGTCACCCAGAATTTTTACATGATCGAAAGCACACCGGTACAAGCTAGTTTAGAGCTATTTTGCGCTCACTTATGTGACAACACTATGTTGTCTCGCGTTCGGCCATGTTTGTCCAGGCTGCTATTCTCTTTTCTCACAGCAGATGTCGCAAGGGTTTCCTGTCAGTCGGGCATGAGAATAATATTTGACCATAAAACATATAGTTTATGTGTGCAATATGTATTATATATGTGCTTTATTTTATTTTTAATTTACATGGCATAGTCTATGGAGGCGATTTACAGTGGTAAAATGCAAGTTTGTTTTGAAAACGTTGCGACAGGCCTACATAAAATATTTTCGTCGTAGCCTATTTATGTACGTAGGGTGCGTATGCCTACGTACATTCATAGTTGTATATCTTATCTTCTATTTGTAGGCTATCTTTTAAAGCTCAGACTAATGTATGAGCATTTTCTTACATATTTGCTGGACTGACTGAGTTCCGTCAAGTCAAGCACCTATCCTAACATCTTGTAGGGATAATGTCCAGTGGCGCTGCAGTAACACCCCTGCCTGCAACGCTGAAGACCCGGGTTCACATCTTGGCAGGAGCGAATAATTTAGAATCTCATATCGATTGAATTTATTGACCGTTTTTAAAGGTCGACGAACAATTTTTTGTTAATGGTTTTTAATAACAAACTATCTGAAATAAACAAGCCGCCATCTGACAAACTTTGACTAAGCCAGTTAGACTTTTTGCATCTAAAAATAATTATATCATAGTGACACGCGAAAAAATAAACGATAGGCTAGCCTAGAAACTAGGCCTACATGAGATTTTCCCACTGGACACACCACATCAGTATTGTGCTCGTTGCTACGATACACAGGACTCCCAGTGAGTTGACGACCAATGAAAATGACATGGGGAAAAGAAGCAAACAAAGTAGCCTGATTTTGATCTCACCTTACATAGGCTACTTTCCTAATTCCTACGTAGGGCTACTCAGACTTTTGTTAAATCGTCAGGGCCCGGTTGCACAAACACCAAAACCAAAGATTGATGATATGAACCAAATATTCTGGAACAGATGGATTTACAGCATTGAACGTGATAGGCTATTAGCTAGCCTACTGATGCGACTTCCACCGTTTCCTTTCCAGAGATTGCTGCGCTGTTCACAACGCAATGAACGCATGCAGTCTACATTGAAGTGAAACGTGCAGAACGTTGTCCAAAACAATACAATAACGTTGTGTGTTGATATCTAATACAATATACACATATGTAGACATGAAGTGGCAACTAAAGCCATTATCAGTCATGAAAACTGTGGCGGCTGCATTAAGGTTTTGGCTGAGCCAGCTAGCCAGCCAACAACTTCATTAGCCAGCCGTTCTCACACTATCCATTGCAGCCTATTTGAAACCGATCATCCCCCCTCCCCCATACACTCGTCTAGGATACTTAGGCTACAGACATCACCGAGGCATTGAGGAACTGCCTCCCCACCCCCACCCCATCTATCTGTCCCCTGCATAGACTAGGCTGTAAGCTGGCTGTTTAGGCAACCCGTGGAAGAATGCGCAATCATGTTTCATCGCATGCGCGTTTCAGAATGTTCGAATTCGCCAGCGTGCGTGTAGTTATGTGAATAGAAAAGAATAGAATATAGCCTACTTTACTGATGCCTTGTTCAAAAGAACTTCCGTCAGGAATAGGTTGGGAAGCGAACCAGCAACCTTTGGGTGATCAAGCCGAAGCTCTAACCAGTGAGCTACAACTCTGCTTGTCAAACATGTGAAAATGTGTGTCTCAATGCTGAATCTCGAATTCACATAGAAGTTAGCTTAAATTGTAGAAACAATAGGCCTATAGCTTTTTTTCAGCAGACATCGCAAACATAGCCTACACATTCGCAAAACGGAGAATATCATTCACTCATTATTTTAAATTATGCTACTTCTCACGCCTATGCCTGCTCAGCATAGCTCTCTCTATCTCCCTCCCTCCGAGGTAGCTAGACCCTATAAGATGCTTCTCCCTAAATGAATGAAAGTTGTTTTAGAAAGTAGCCACGGTAGCCTGTAAAATGCGGCATGAAATCCTGGCTACTGTGTAATTGAAACCAGACTGTTAGGCTCTTTGTTCCAGGTAACCAGGTCCGATCATTTTCGGCAGCGCGAACATATAGGCTACCTATTAAATGAATAGAAGTGAATTTGGGGAGTGAATTAGAACTAGCCACATCCACTTTTAGAGCATTTTAGTTGAAAGTCAAGTTTGCTTAAGGTTTGTTCCAAAGTTTTTACCTCAAACAACACAAATCAACACAAATACATGAACAGATAACTCAAACGTGCTGTATGTCATAATGAAACAAACAACCACAGACTATCAACAACACGGTCTGACACGAATGACACATGGCTTAGTGCAAACTGAATTTATGACCAAACGATTTGATTCGTGCACGAAACGCCATCTAGCGATCATTATGTGTAAGTAACAGCCTCCCAGTCTAAGGACTCAGCGGTCATTTGACCGCCTCGCCGCGCTTTAAGTAGTTCACAACAGCACGGCGCTTCTAGTAGGTCGTCAAAGCGGTCAAATGACCGGGGCGCGGCGCTTCTAGGTATAAGTGGGTCAGAGCGGCGCGGCGCTTCTAGTGTTAATAAACATGCAGTATACTTATAATGACCAAGTTGAAATAAGAATTCTCAGTGCACTACACTAAGCGTTTGCACATCTTGCAATTCATATTCCAGATTGTAATTTCAAGGGCAGTCCGCTTACATGCTTTTTAAAAGGAAAGGTTAACTAACAGGTTAAGTAAGGTTAGTAAACTAACTTTACGGCGTAGCGCAAGCTTCTGCAATTCAAGTATAGTTTACCTGATTGTTTACTCTGTCACCTCAACATTACAGTTTTTCTCGATTGTTAACACACATTTTCTGAAAACATGCATTCATACACTCAGAACTCTACACACAAATCCAAAAACACACACAATGGGCAAAACTCTTCAATTCTCCTGCAAAATGAAACTTCAAAACAATGTACTTTCTCCTCAAAATGGTCTTTTGTTCTCAAAAGACACACACAGACAATCATATATCAGAACCAGTTAAACACTGATGTGCTCAGTGTAAAACACTGTAATGAATTGAAAACACTTCTTCTCCATTCATTATAATGACTTAGGCCTTTTTTGTTCAGTGTTACACTACAAACAGTATTACAAACAGTAGAGAAGCTGATACAGTAAGTTGATATTCTTATATGTTATGGCGTTTTTTTGTAGGACAATGCTCATGATTTCAGTTTCCTGTTCAGGAGACAGAAGCCCTTGTGTTGGTAATCTTTCAGCTGCCAAACAAATAGTAAAATACTGTAAACTGTGTAGTACCCCAAATACTTGAAACATACTTTACTTTTACAGTCCTACAGAACAGCCCACAGGCAATATTGTACTACTGTGCTCATTGAGCTGTATTGTACTGTCAGGTACTGTACTGTATTGATACGCAGCACTGCAATGTTCTAGTGGCTCGGATCTCATCAGAGATTATGGTCCTTGGCCTCCCCGTCCTCCTCCTCTTACTCTCACTCCTCTGACTCTGCCTTTGCCTGTACTACTACTGTAATACTAAAGCTCTGGTTGATAATTGTAAAACTGTGAAACAGGTGTTTGCCCATGTGATGAGTCAGTGTGCATGGTAGGGCAGTTAGCTTTAGAATTGGAATGGCAGTGTGTTCTTTGTGAAAACAAGAGGTTTTCATCATGAAAATTGTGTCAAATGCAGAGAATTGTGTGTAGTGTAAGTAACATTCATTTTAGGCATAATCTCACCAAAGGACACAAACTGAATTGTGCTTAGAACATTTAAAGTAAGGCCAGGTATTATGTTTAGCTGTTAGATATTACAGTGTAATGAGTTGTCAAGTGTAGAGCTAGATTAATTATTTAATGTTTATTATATTTTGTTATTGTGACTAGCTAACACTACTTTAAGGAATTAGTTAGTCGCTTGTCGATTGTTGAAATAGATTTTCCTGTAATTCACTCAATTGCAAAAGTGCATCTCATAGTTTGTTGCTTGCATGTGATGTGACTGTGTGTGTTTGCAGTTGGAGGAGAGCGTCTTGGTCCAGCCCCCCCAGTGTCTCCTGCTGTGTCTGAGCTGAGGCTGGTGCTGCTGGGGGGGAGTGCAGCTGGGAAGAGGGCAGCAGGAAACACCATCCTGGGCACACACACACTCACACACACATCCACAGAGACCCAGCACAGTGAGAGCAGACAGGGGGAGGTGGCTGGGAGACAGGTGACCGTGATGGACACTCCAGACTGGTTCTGCAGTGGACTCTCTGAGAAGGACATGAGACAGGATGTGGGGCTTTGTGTCCGTCTGTCTGCTCCAGGACCTCACGCTTTCCTCCTGGTGATTCCAGTGGAGTCGTCTGGAGGGGAGGAGAAGAGGATGCTGGAGAAAATGGAGGATATTTTTGGGGAGGGCTGTTGGGGACACACACTGATCCTCTTCACCCATGCTGAGGGGCTGAGAGAGAGGAGTGTGGAGGAGTTGCTCCAGACAGGGAGCCAGGAGCTCCAGCAGCTGGTAGAGAAATGTGGGACCAGGTGTCACCTTCTCAATGTTAAGGACAGGCCTGAGGAGACACAGATCACACAGCTGCTAGAGAAGATCGAAGAGATGGTGTTAGGGAACAGAGAGCGATGCTACAGCAGTGAGACCTACCAGGAGGCAGAGAGACAACTCAGGGAGATAGAGAGAAGGATGCAGAAAGAACGAGAGGTGGAGGAGAGGAAACAGAGGGAGGAGAGAGAGAGAAGAGAGGAACATGCTAAAAATGTGCAGCAGTCTCTACAAAAGATGGAGGGAGAGATTCAGCAGCATGAAACAGAAATTAGGACATTGAATGAGAAAATGACAGAACTGGAGAGAAAGATGAAAGAGGAGAGGGATGAAGAGAAGAAAAGAGAGATGAAGAGAGAATTAAAGAAACAGACTGTCCTTAGAGAAGAGATTGAGCAAAAGCTAAGTAAACTAACTCAAAAGAGAGAAATAGAGAGGAGAGAAGGTAGAGAGATGGAGGAGAGACACAGAAGGGAGATGGAGGAGATGAGAGAGAGCTATGTGAGAGAGGCCAGGGCTGAAGCAGAGAGAGACCTCATGAAGATCATCCTGCCTGAACTACAGAGAAACATCAGCATCAGCAAGGAAAAGATGGAGGCAGAGTTCAACAGACAGATGGAGGAGAAGAACAGACAGATGGAGAAGAAGGACGTAGAGATTGAGGAGAAGAACAGACAGATGGATGAGAAGAAGAGAGAGATTGAGGAGAAGAACAGACAGATGGATGGACTGTTGGAGACTGTCCACAGACTCAGTCATCTGGTAGAGGAGGTCGATAAGCGCAGAGGAGAGAGCTGATTGATGGAGATGAGAAGAGTGATCAGATACATCTGCTGTTACAGGAAACACTTATAGACAGAGAGGGAGGGAAAGGAAGAGAGAGCATCTTAGACTTGTCTAGAGTAGGATGGAGAAGAGGAGGGGACAGGTGGAGGCATGTACTGACCGTATGTATTCAGATGTACTTACTATTGTAACACAACAATAATCTCAAAATCATTTTGAGCGCCACAGATACTTTGTATCAATACCTACTGTAACACCTATGGTACAAAGTATGGTTCATCTCAAAAATAAAATAATATAGAACTCCTAATTCTACTGATCTTAAAGCATACTCTCTTTAAGAAACCCCATGTGAAAACCTTTGGCAGCAATAACAGCTGTGTGATTATCTCTATCTATTGTTCTTGTAAAGACTCAGTGGGTAGGCCTACTCAATGAAATAGTGACACGTGTCCATTTTCTTTCTGAGTTCAGTGCTTGGATGCTTCACGTTGTTCTTACATTATTCTGTTGGATAAATTAATCACAAAATAATATCATGCTTTGATACATGTGTCAGTCCAGACTTGTCACTTCTTTCAGTGTAGGCATAACATGTCATAGGCTATATAGATCATTGTACGATACAGTTTCTGTTTTCTTTTTAGAATGTCATCCTGTTGGGAACAATGCAGAACCCATGTTTGGTAAGCCCATGTATAGCCTATGCAGTACCCTTAAAGTATCCAAGTTTGTTAGGCCCCTCCAGCCCATGTAGATTCATTTGGGTTGCCAATGTGGGATCTGTACAGTACCCATGTTTGGTAAGCCCATTTTCAGTAGATGCATATTAATTTGGGTTGCCCATGTGGGACCCAGCATCAACCCACTGAACAGTCAACTCTGAGCCCTAGCCCAGTTGAAGTCCATCTAACCCAAGTAAAAACCCATGTGGGCCCCAGATGGGCATGTTACCTGGGTGTCTGGCTTCCCATCACCCTGCTGTGTCCCCTCTCCTCCTTACAGTAAAGTTAACGCTACCAGCAAATTCACACTTACTTCAATTTTGATAATTTTAGCGTGATTTGTATATGCCCTTGTGATTTTAACCCTTAAACAGGCAATGTGCACTACGAGATACATGAGTTGTACTTCTGTAGTTTGACTAAATTCAGGATTGTAAAAACACTACTTGTCTCTAATGTCTCTGCCATGTCAAACCAATAAAATTAGACCTGCATCTGAAATCAGAGTGCTGCATTTGTATAAAGGTGTTTGCCACATTACAAAAGCCAAATTAAATACCCCAGTTGCCATTTACCACGTAAATATCTGATGATATTTTTCATGGCTCTCTCTAAGTCCTACATGTGATGCAAGCAAGCATTAGTGATCAAATCAGTTGAATTAGGCTGGAGTACATTGTTTTCAATGTGAATTTCCTTAGGTCTATTCGACAGGGTATGCAGGGTGATGCAACACACGTACACACAAATATGCATACACACACGCACCCACATACAGGCACGCACACACAGGTATGCACACACACACACACACACACACAGGCACATACACACACACAAATATGCATACACACACGCACCCATATACAGGCACGCACACACAGGTATGCACACACACAGACACACACACATTTTTTTTGCCTTTTATTGAATAATACCTTTCTTCATAGATCATAGATTCAAAACAAAATAGCCACACACAAACATAGGAGTCATAAACAGATTGGTATATGAATTAGAACTAGAATTGCAGTTCCAAGGAATTACCAGTGTATGAAAATGGCAAAAATGAAATGTAAAATATAATTTGTAGTTAACACAAATAATACCAAAAAAAGAGATAGACTAAAACAGAGTGAATGAGGATTTACATGTTGTGTAATTTACAGTATGTTGTTATAAGCTTTGTATTTTTAGAGTTGCTTGCTATGGAGGTTGCTAAGTAGCAATTTAATTATAGACATAGATATTGATGGATGTTGATACATAGTATAATGGATGTTGATAGACAAACAGTTTAATTGATGTTTATAGACAGATAGACAATTTAATAAATGGTTTTAAGCAAATGGATGGAGAGAAAGTTGGATGGAAGGTTAGATAGATGGAGACAAGGTAATAAATGCTGGTTACTATGGTGGTTCCTAGGTTGACATAATGGTGGTTGCTAATGTAGGTTGTTGCTAGGATAATTGAGATTGTTAGGTGTTGCTAAGACATATATGGTGGTTGCTAGGTTGATGTGGTTTAATAAATGTTGATAGGCAGATAGTTTAATAGACATAGTTAACCCTTTAGGCGCCAAAGTCGCCACATTGGGACATCACGCATTACTGAATAAAACAGCAGTTTTCTCCGAGTAGAGTGCTAAATCCCATATATACTCCCCACCACTAGTTGGCAGACATCCCATACTTCGACCTGAGAGCACAATGACGTTAGGTTTCAATGCATGTTCGAGGAAATCCCACTCAAACTCGTGGATGAGAAACCGGAGATAGTTAGCCACGGAGCTAGTTAGTTGAAGCGGTACTACTGGATTAAGCACGATTTTAAATGAGATGACAAGCAAAACGTTTACATGTACTGACGTGATAGGTCTCCTTTTCACTGATTCTGATTCTGAAGGAGAAAATCTGACTTTGGGAGATGATGGTCGGTCGTTTAGCAAGCCCAATAGCCACTTTGCCTCTTTAGTAATTTACTAGGCAAAGGCGCAACCTGTCGAGATGCTTGGCAAAGCGAGGAAAATGCACAAGCACAAACACAGACACACACACGCACACGACCCTTTGCCCAACATAGATGAGAGTATTTATGGATGTGTTAGACGTGGCAGGAGTGGTGAGAATATCGCAGGGACATTTATTTGTGTTGATTTGTGTTGTTTGAGGTAAAAACTATTTTTTATATTTCGTTTTTACATTTTGTATGCTTCTTTGAAATGTTATTTATAGGCTATTTTAAAACGGACGCATGCGTTCTGTGATTAGGAGCCTGACCCGACGGAACCGAAGGGAGGGATGAACAATTTCAACCTAACACCGGTGTTGTTGGATCTCGAGATCCGTAACACCGGCCGCAGTTCGGGTTTGGGCAGATAATCTAAACTCTAAAATGAATGGGTGGCTAGTCCTAATTCACTACCCAAATTCACTTCTATTCATTTAATAGGTAGCCTATGTTCGCGCCAGGGGGTCAAGGCCGTGTAGATTAGCTTCAGCATGTTATACGCCATTTTCAAGTATGGCGCCTCATGGAGCATTTAGAACCAGCCAGGGTTCGAATTATAACTTTGACCCTAAGGGGGTCTCAATTTTTTAAAAATATTTTTTTAAAAATAGGTCAAATAAAAAATAGGTCAAATAATAATAGGTACTAAATAAATAATACCAAACTGCGCAAGTAGCCTAAAAGAGACACAGGCGCTCTCCTGAAGCAAGTTCAAGAGGGGGAGGGTTTTTTGCGCACGGCACAACTTCGTGCACGCACATACACAGCAGACAGAGAAAGGCTACATAGGCTACATAAGTATATATATATTATTAATAATAATTTGCTATTGAAATTATTGTTTTCCATTTGCACTGGGTTAAAAATCTCAATTAGCTACGGCCGAATTCTGAAAAATTGGGCACTTTTGGAAAAGTTTTTGATTTTTGGCAGGGTGTTAGGTATAGGCCTAAGATTTAAAAAAGAAATCCATGGATACAAGTTGGGGTGGCACCCCTAGTGGCAGTTATGCATACAGTCCAAAATGGCCCCCACCGAAAAGAGAAAAGGTTATATCTCAGCTTATTTTACTCTTAAATTGTTGTAGAATATATTTTTTCTACTTTGTTTGATACAAGGAATCCTATTCTGATATATTCTTCTTCTTGTAAGTCAATGTCCATGTTAAATCTATTATCATAGTCATATTTAGCTCAAATTAACTGTCAATATCTCTGAAAATTCACACTGAAATATTACCCAGGACCCTAGACCATATTTTTACCTCCAATGTATTCTTTCTTTGCTGATTGGTCAGGTCACTATCACTATAGTGTCAAAAATCATATGTTGGAACCAAAAGGACCATTGTTGAGGCTTGAAATAAGCACTTCAGAACTATGCCACAGTGAAAAGTTATGTTTGGCTTTTAGTCAGGCAGCTGAGGGGTCCCGCCTATTTTTTTTTCTAAAATCTATTAGACTAGGGGTACCTCTTAAGATTTCGGAGGGTGCCCAGTGATATCCCTTGGGCAATTTTGTATATTAAGCCTTTCTTGTCCAATGTGTTGAATATAAGGCGGAGATACTACAGGTGAATAGGGTAAACAAATTAACAAGCAGATATCACAATGATACTTCACCAGTTGATTGCTTAGATCAACATAAAAAATAAATGTATTACAAGTTTTCTGTAATTTAATGTTTCAATATGCAAATTAGGCATGGTGCATTAAAGGTACATTATGTCAAGTCAACAAATTCATTCATAAATAGATCCTCTTTGGTGTAAAATAACATATGCCAATGATCTGACTTGTCCTACTGGCCGAAGAATCACTTCCCGGCATTTACATTGAAAGGGACGTTCGTTCACAGGAAGGCTTCCATGTCTTTCCGGTGTATAGAAAAATATGAACTGCCGAGAGGGACATAAAACACTACCGCTACCGCTAAACACTACCGCTAGGGAAAAACGCATTTTTGCATTTCACGTTACACAGAGAAGCAGCGTGAAGACGGTCATACTTTACCAACAGACAAGCACTGCACTTAGTGACATAGTTCATGCCTTTAGAGCAATACAAGCATTAGCCTATACTGTCATGTCAAGTTGTTAGCTGCTGCTATGCTAATATTACGATAGTAAGCTAATGTAAAAACAATATAAGCATGACAACGTAATTCACTATGTTGCTCGAGGAGTAATTACTCATACATGATCATACAAATTATTCAAAGAACTTTGGAATAACTAACATCATCACCGGAAAGAAAACTCGATGAAGTGGTAGAAGACATCTTGAATGAATCTCGACCCATTCAACTACCCGTAGCTCTAGCCATTGTTGCAATCGAGTCCGTACCTTTCCGGAAATGTTAGTAAAGTGTTGTTAAAGCGTTGCCAGCTGCAGCAGCGACATTTCCGGAAAGGTACTGACTCAATTAAATTCATTCTGGACTCTCTATCTGACCACATAAAGACGTTGGGATACTTCGGTTTGGCTTTAGGGACCCTCTACTCACTACCACGTAAGTGTAGTGGTGTTTGGAACAGTAGAAGAGGTATAAAAATAGCGTTTTGTAGCGGCGAAAGGACACGCCCCGGTCACTTCCAGGCTAACGAGTTTTGGCTAAAAACGGTGAACTCGAACTTTCTCAAAATACATCCGAATGACATGATTTTGGTGTCAACTCAACGTATGTACTCCCAATAGTCCGAAAAATTGATCTAAAGTGCATTTCACTCCGGATTATCCCTTTAAGGCAGAATGGACCGAATCATTTGCTTTGTGTGCGATTGCAGTAGCCTACTTCTGGAGAAATTTTGTTGCAACCTGAGAGATATTAAAACGTGGAAAACAACGGTTCACGGATGGTAATTACACGAAGTTGAACTTAAAGCACCATATACAGCGGAGTAGTCATGTGGTGTGTCATTCTCTCCGAGATACGCTGCGGGGAAAAACATTTAATCATGAAAGCTCATTAGCCTCGTTGTAGCCTACTTAGTCATTTTGATAGTAGGCTAATATATTAGATAATATACACTTACAGCCTGTGTTGCCTTCATATAAGGCTTACATGAGGCTTTTCTTTTTTTTGCGGCTCCAGACAGATTTGTTTTTTGTTTTTTTGGTCCAAAATGCTCTCTCTACCGTTGTCAAGCTGGCATATCCCAGGATTCTGATGAACGTTAACTTCGAAAGATCGCTATTTTTCTTAGCCTACTGCCACCCAACTAGCTAAAAGCCACCTCCGTCATATGCTAAATGTTACTTTGATCTGAATGTCTGTATTTTACAGCTTGGATGCAACGTGGCAAATTAATATTCAAGTGTGGTACGGGCGGCCAACAAATTGGAACTACTTCATAGCCTTGCGTGTATCGAAAGTTAATGCAACCCCTATAGAACGCAGGACAGTGGGGAATTCAACCAAGCAGTGAAATAATTAGAGTGGGATAACTGCAAACTATGCTATCACACCAGATATTGCATTTGTATATGGACTACACCATGTATTCATCTTCATTTTGAAGGCAGGGATGATACCGGATTATTGGACAAAAGAGCAGTGAAGGGGCTGGAGAGAGAGGAATCCATGGTTATTTTCCAAAAATGGCAAACTAGAGTGCGTATCATGCAGAGAGGCAAAGACCCTGCTACTGTCAACCAAGAGTCCAGGAATACATTTGTCACATGAATGGGTCACTGCTGAAGTAGGCAGCAGCTGTCGACAAAGAAAAATTACTAAAACAAAGACAGTGCCTCACACCTGAGGGCTGTGGAAATTGAAGGCCAGAGGCAAAAAGATGTCCTTCCGGCAAATGTTCTAACGATCAATACACAATTGTTGAGGGAAACTGTCAGTTCTTTTCATACATTGTATATATGTTGTGGCCAAGGAGCGGTTGGCATTTAGGTAGATGCCCCCCATCCTGATGCTCCAAGAGCTTAATGGTGCTGAGGTGGGAGCTGGGCACCGCTCAGATCAATCTTGTGCCCAAATAGTGAAGCATATCGCCACACAAATGAAAACAAAGTTAGTCCGGAAAATTAAAGAACGCAACACACGTCTTTCAATCACTAGACGAGATAACTTAGAGTTGCTGGCTTTGATGATGACTATCTATAGAATTGTACCGTCTTTTTGCAGTCACACAAAACTGAACGACTAATTTCAGAGGTAGCTGAGGAGCTAAACATAAAGCTCCTTAGAATTGGCCAGATGTTTAACATCAGATGGGTGGCCAGCAGCTTTAGGACAGTCAGGGCTGTCTGGAGAAATGATCCTGCTCTTGTCCAGTTATTTAAGACAGAAAGTGAGGATGTCACTCAGCCTGATCGAATCAGGAAAAAATACCTGGGCTTGTTAAAGTATCTTACAAGTGTTCACTTCCTGAATGATTTGGCCTGTATGAAAGATGTCCTTCGAGAGCTGCAGAGCCTTTCGCTTCGGCTTCAGCGAAGGGTTCTCGACTGTTTTTGTTCTGCAAAACAAACAGCAGAGATCCTTACAGCAATGAAAATGCGGCAAGGTGGCAAGTCCTCAACCATGGCTGAACAATGCGTATCTGCTGGCTTGTTCAAAGGTGTCAGTCTTGGAGAGGGTGCAGGGAAGATTAACATGCAGCAGTTTATTCAAGCTGTTGTAGATAATTTAAACTCCCGCATGCCTAGTGATGACCTGGTGAAGATGTTGTAGCCCCTTGACAGATCCACCTGGCCTCAGAATCGCGAAGATCGCGTTTTATATGGCGAGGCAGAGGTCAGAATGTTTGCTAAATTGCTTGGGGAACAATGAAGAGAGGCTGTTGATGACTTCAGAGATTATAAATTAAATGGGAAACAGGAGGGGGAGACCCTAAAACGACTTCTGATTGCAAATAAGACATACCTGGCAACCTCTGCTGAATGCGAAAGGGTTTTCAGCTTTGAATGACACAGACAGGAAAGCACGTAACTAGCTCCGCGCGAATAGTTCGGCATCTCTTCTTTTTGTGGACCTTAAGATGAATGATTAATTTTTCATTGTTTAGATTCTAAGTGATTTAAAAAAAAAAGTGAATTGTATTGGATTGATGAAGGCTACAGTACAAAAGCTCTGACCTGCGTGTGTGTGCGTGCGCGCGTGTGTCCGTGCATGCGTACTTCCTTTTCTGTTGTGTGCCCTTGGTGAAATACAGCCTTACTTTTGAAGGATGTTCTGAAGAGCTGACCTTTCTCTCTCGCTCTTGCTGTGAAATGTATTCACTAATTTGAATGTGTTAGTATTTGTTCTTGTTTTGTGAAGGAAGACAAAACGTGACTTCAATTAAAAAAAAAAAAAAAAACCTTCTAATATCATCTGGTCATTGGCAAAATGATGTTTATAAATGTCTTCTGGTTTGAAGAAATGTAAGCCTATTAGTTGTCTGCTTGGTTAAGAAGCCTATCCCATTGTGAGAATACTTTTGTTCAAATATAAGCATATTATTTTGTCAAACTTCATAAATAAACTAGAAATGCAATTCCAAGGAATTACCAGTGCATGAAAATGCAAAAATAGTTAGATAATGTGGATATGGTTACTAAGGTGTAGCTAGGGTAAACATGGTGGTTGCATAGTTTACAGAGAGTTGATAGTGTGAAGGTAGACAGTTTCAAGCTGAAACATTCCAGTTCTAACTTAACTAATGATTTCTATTCCTGTTAAAATGTTAACTATGGTAACCAGGTTGATTGGTTAATATTTTATGCAGTTATGGTAAAAATGTTAACTATGCTCACAGTGCTAACCAGGTTGATTAGCTAACTTAGCTAATGATTTCTAGCAGTTATGCTAAAAATGCTAAATATGCTAGCAATGTTAACTATTAGTCTGTCTCAAACCGACTACTTCCGTGAGTACACTTTCGTACAGCACCCTATGTGCCCTGTGTGCTTACTGGCATAGTGTGCACATTTTAACAGAATAGTGTCGTCTCGTATCAAACGCTAACCTCCGTGCACTTCACGGAAATGACGATCGTAACGTTTAAATATGTTTTTATTGGTGTCCTCAATTCCACCGTGACATGGTCGTACTGTGTCAAAACATGAACAGTTTATGTTGTAACTTGCTTGTACCTCTGTAAAGTGTGTTTTCCACCGCTGCTGCTTCAGATTTCTCTACCGCGATTTCTACGAGTTTGAAAATACTCCCTCCCCTTCCGTTATTTAGCCAACATGGCGTCCGTTGAGGGCGAGAAGTGTCCAGCGTTCCACACTCAACTTTTTGACCGTTATGAGTGCACCATCCGGGGACTTGCAGTGCCCTTCGTATCGTTCGAAATTTCAGTGTAAACGCCCTCACGCACTCAAATTAAGTATTTTAAGTGCAGAAGTGCGCGGTTTGAGACACAGTGTATGGTAACAATGCTAACTTTCCTAACAATGCTAACCAGGTTGATTAGCTAACTTAACTGATGATTTCTAGCAATAATGCTAAAAATGCTAACTATGCTAACAATGCTAACCAGGTTGATTAGCCAACTTAGTTGATGATTTTTTGCAGTTATGTTAAAAATGCTAACTATGCTAACTATGATAAAAATGCTAACCAGCTTGATTAGCTAACTTAGCTAATCATTTCTAGGAGTTATGTTAAAAATGCTAACTATGCTAACAATGCTAACAATGCTAACCATGGTAACTAGCTAACTTGCGGGTGAGGACTTTTATTTTGAAACATTTGTTGCTAGACTATCCATGGTGGCCAGGAATCAAGAAGTTACTGCAGTATAATCATGTTGGTTGCTATGGAAACGGTCATAAATGCTTAATTTCAATGGTTGCTACGTTGGTTGCTAGGTACATGGAGGTTTCATATAGTTGACTGGAGGCATAGTTGATGATAACTGACAGTTGGAATGGTTGAAAAGTTAAATAGTTGAGTAGTTTCAATGGTTAAATGATTTAATAGTGTATTATTGCAGTGAGGACTTTTATTTTGAAACAGTTGTGGACAAAGGAAACAGTTAACAGGATATGTAGTCTTCTGAGAGACTGTATGCTTAAAGCCTGAGAGAAACTGACAGTTGGTGCCCAGGTGGCTGACCAGCTGGCGTAAGATTCTAATTGCTGCCGTGATGTCATAATGAGCAATGTTAAGTCTATGGGGGAAATTGTAATAGTTTTTAACTAATAGTTTAAAAAGTATAAAAGTTGCAAAATTGAAAAGTCATAGCACATATGTCCTAAGTAAGACCTACGTAGCACAGTTTGAATGAAGTTTCTACGTTAAACGGTTCAAGCTGAATTGCGAGCGTTAGAAGAAGTAGAATAACTAGAAATGCAATTCCAAGGAATTACCAGTGCATGAAAATGCAGAAATAGATAGATAATGTAGATATGGTTACTAAGGTGTAGCTAGGGTAAACATGGTGGTTGCATAGTTTACAGAGAGTTGATAGTGTGAAGGTAGACTGTTTAAAGATGAAACATTCCAGTTCTAACTTAACTAATGATTTCTATTCATGTTAAAATGTTGATTAGCTAACTTAGCTAATGATTTCTAGCAGTAACGCTAAAAATGCTAATTATGCTAGCAATGCTAACTTTACTAACAATGCTAACCAGGTTGATTAGCTAACTTAACCAATGATTTCTAGCAGCAATGCTAAAAATGCTAACTATGCTAACAATGCTAAATTTGCTAACAATGCTAACCAGGTTGATTAGCTAACTTAGTTGATGATTTTTTGCAGTTATGCTAAAAATGCTAACTATGCTAACAATGCTAACCATGCTAACTAGCTAACTTGCTAGTGAGGACTTTTATTTTGAAACATTTGTTGCTAGGGTATCCATGGTGGCCACTATCAGGAAACAAGAAGTTACTGCAGTATAATCATGTTGGTTGCTATGGAAACGGTCATAAACGCTTAATTTTAATGGTTGCTATGTTGGTTGCTAGGTACATGGAGGTTTCATGTAGTTGACTGGAGGCATAGTGGATGATAACTGACAGTTGGAATGGTTGAACAGTTCAATAGTTGAGTAGTTTCAATGGTTAAATGATTTAATAGTGTATTATTGCAGTGAGGACTTTTATTTTGAAACAGTTGTGGACAGAGGAAACAGTTAACAGGATATGTAGTCTTCTGAGAGACTGTATGCTTAAAGCCAGAGAAACTGACAGTTGGTGCCCAGGTGGCCGGCCACCTGGCCTAAGATTCTAATTGCTGCCGTGATGTCATAATGAGCAATGTTAAGTCTATGGGGGGAATTGTAATAGTTTTTAACTAATAGTTTAAAAAGTATAAAAGTTACAAAGTTGAAAAATACAAAGCAGGCATGGCATAAGCAAGACCTACGCAACAACGTTTGAATGAAGTTTCTACGTTAAACGGTTGAAGCTGAATTGCGTGCGTTAGAAGAAGAACTAGAAATGCAATTCCAAGGAATTACCAGTGCATGAAAATGCAAAAATAGATAGATAATGTAGATATGGTTACTAAGGTGTAGCTAGGGTAAACATGGTGGTTGCATAGTTTACAGAGAGTTAATAGTGTGAAGGTAGACAGTTTAAAGATGAAACATTCCAGCTCTAACTTAACTAATGATTTCTATTCATGTTAAAATGTTGATTAGCTAACTTATGTAATGATTTCTAGCAGTTACGCTAAAAATGCTAATTATGCTAGCAATGCTAACTTTACTAACAATGCTAACCAGGTTGATTAGCTAACTTAACCAATGATTTCTAGCAGCAATGCTAAAAATGCTAACTATGCTAACAATGCTAACCAGGTTGATTAGCTAACTTATTTGATGATTTTTTGCAGTTATGCTAAAAATGCTAACTATGCTAACCATGCTAACTAGCTAACTTGCTAGTGAGGACTTTTATTTTGAAACATTTGTTGCTAGGGTATCCATGGTGGCCACTATCAGGAAACAAGAAGTTACTGCAGTATAATCATGTTGGTTGCTATGGAAACGGTCATAAACGCTTAATTTTAATGGTTGCTATGTTGGTTGCTAGGTACATGGAGGTTTCATGTAGTTGACTGGAGGCATAGTGGATGATAACTGACAGTTGGAATGGTTGAACAGTTCAATAGTTGAGTAGTTTCAATGGTTAAATGATTTAATAGTGTATTATTGCAGTGAGGACTTTTATTTTGAAACAGTTGTGGACAGAGGAAACAGTTAACAGGATATGTAGTCTTCTGAGAGACTGTATGCTTAAAGCCAGAGAAACTGACAGTTGGTGCCCAGGTGGCCGGCCACCTGGCCTAAGATTCTAATTGCTGCCGTGATGTCATAATGAGCAATGTTAAGTCTATGGGGGAAATTGTAATAGTTTTTAACTAATAGTTTAAAAAGTATAAAAGTTACAAAGTTGAAAAATACAAAGCAGGCATGGCATAAGCAAGACCTACGCAACAACGTTTGAATGAAGTTTCTACGTTAAACGGTTGAAGCTGAATTGGCTGCGTTAGAAGAAGAAGTTTAACTAGAAATGCAATTCCAAGGAATTACTAGTGCATGAAAATGCAGAAATAGATAGATAATGTAGATATGGTTATTAAGGTGTAGCTAGGGTAAACATGGTGGTTGCATAGTTTACAGAGAGTTGATAGTGTGAAGGTACACTGTTTAAAGATGAAACATTCCAATTCTAACTTAACTAATGATTTCTATTCATGTTAAAATGTTGATTAGCTAACTTAGCTAATGATTTGTAGCAGTTACACTAAAAATGCTAATTATGCTAGCAATGCTAACTTTACTAACAATGCTAACCAGGTTGATTAGCTAACTTAACCAATGATTTCTAGCAGCAATGCTAAAAATGCTAACTATGCTAACAAGGCTAAATTTGCTAACAATGCTAACCAGGTTGATTAGCTAACTTATTTGATGATTTTTTGCAGTTATGCTAAAAATGCTAACTATGCTAACAATGCCAACTATGCTAACTAGCTAACTTGTTAGTGAGGACTTTTATTTTGAAACATTTGTTGCTAGGGTATCCATGGTGGCCACTATCAGGAAACAAGAAGTTACTGCAGTATAATCATGTTGGTTGCTATGGAAACGGTCATAAACGCTTAATGTTAATGGTTGCTATGTTGGTTGCTAGGTACATGGAGGTTTCATGTAGTTGACTGGAGGCATAGTGGATGATAACTGACAGTTGGAATGGTTGAACAGTTCGATAGTTGAGTAGTTTCAATGGTTAAATGATTTAATAGTGTATTATTGCAGTGAGGACTTTTATTTTGAAACAGTTGTGGACAGAGGAAACAGTTAACAGGATATGTAGTCTTCTGAGAGACTGTATGCTTAAAGCCAGAGAAACTGACAGTTGGTGCCCAGGTGGCCGGCCACCTGGCCTAAGATTCTAATTGCTGCCGTGATGTCATAATGAGCAATGTTAAGTCTATGGGGGAAATTGTAATAGTTTTTAACTAATAGTTTAAAAAGTATAAAAGTTACAAAGTTGAAAAATACAAAGCAGGCATGGCATAAGCAAGACCTACGCAACAACGTTTGAATGAAGTTTCTACGTTAAACGGTTGAAGCTGAATTGGCTGCGTTAGAAGAAGAAGTTTAACTAGAAATGCAATTCCAAGGAATTACCAGTGCATGAAAATGCAGAAATAGATAGATAATGTAGATATGGTTACTAATGTGTAGCTAGGGTAAACATGGTGGTTGCATAGTTTACAGAGAGTTGATAGTGTGAAGGTAGACAGTTAAAAGATGAAACATTCCAGTTCTAACTTAACTAATGATTTCTATTCATGTTAAAATGTTGATTAGCTAACTTAGCTAATGATTTCTAGCAGTTATGTTAAAAATGCTAATAATGTTAGCAATGCTAACTTTATTAACAATGCTAACCAGGTTGATTAGCTAACTTAACCGATGATTTCTAGCAGTAATGCTAAAAATGCTAACTATGCTAACAATGCTAAATTTGCTAACAATGCTAACCAGGTTGATTAGCTAACTTAGTTGATGCTTTTTTGCAGTTATGCTAAAAATGCTAACTATGCTAACAATGCTAACTATGCTAACCATGCTAACTAGCTAACTTGCTAGTGAGGACTTTTATTTTGAAACATTTGTTGCTAGGGTATCCATGGTGGCCACTATCAGGAAACAAGAAGTTACTGCAGTAAAATTATGTTGGTTGCTATGGAAACAGTCATAAACACTTCATTTTAATGGTTGCTATGTTGGTTGCTAGGTACATGGAGGTTTCATGTAGTTGACTGGAGGCATAGTGGATGATAACTGACAGTTGGAATGGTTGAACAGTTCAATAGTTGAGTAGTTTCAATGGTTAAATGATTTAATAGTGTATTATTGCAGTGAGGACCTTTATTTTGAAACAGTTGTGGACAGAGGAAGTAGTGAAACAGGATCTGTAGTCTTAATGAGATTGTATGCTTAAAGCCTGAGACAGAAGGTGCCTCTCATAGCGTTTACGCGTCCTCTCTCGCTCCTCACTGATCTACATAAAGAATGATGGAGCGGCAACAATGGGATAGTCTAGCCCTTCTTCTATCTTTCTTTATGTAGATCATTGAGGATCGAGGAGCGAGGGAGGACATATAAACGCTGCTTGAGAGGGACCCACAGTAAATACTTGTTGTATGTAGATAGTATGTAGATAGTCTAATTAATGTTGATAGACAGAATGTTTAATGGATGTTGATAGGCAGATTGTTTAATAGATATTGATTGACAGTTTAATGGGTGGATGAGTGAATGGTCTGAAGAAGATGAATGGATAGAAGGTTGGATGGAATGTGCCTTATATTCTTGTTAAGAGAGACACTGATACAGCTCTCTGAGAGTAGTTGACACAGGTGTAATCAATTTAACTGGCTAGTCTTAAGAGAGCCAGAGTAGGCTACTCTTAAAGCCTGAGACAGAGTAAATAATTTAAAAGTTGAATGTAGATAGTCTAATTAATGTTGATAGACAGAGAGTTTAATGGATGTTGATAGACAGATTGTTTAATAGATGTTGATAGACAGTTTAATGGGTGGATGAGTGAATGGTCTGAAGAAGATGAATGGATAGAATGTTAGATGGAATGTGCCTTATATTCTTGTAGAATGGAGAGACACAGCTCTCTACTGAGAGTAGTGGATACAGATACAGGTGTAATCAATTTAACTGGCTAGTCTTAAGAGAGCCAGCCTGAGACAGAGTAGATTGTTTAAAAGTTCAATGTAGAGCGTCTAATTGATGTTGTTGATAGGCAGACTGTTTAGAATGGGTGGATGAGTGAATGGTTTGAAGAAGATGAATGGATATAAAGTTGGATGGAATTAGGAGGACTTATTTTGATACTGTTGTGCGCAGAGGATACAGGGGAACAGAATATGTAGTCTTCAGAGAGGAGCCTGAGAGAAACTGACAGTTGGTGCCCAGGTGGCTGACCAGCTGGGGTAACATTCTAATTGCTGCCGTGATGTCATAATGAGCAATGTTAAGTCTATGGGGGAAATGGTGATAGTTTTTAACTAATAGTTTAAAAAGTATAAAAGTTACAAAGTTGAAAAATACAAAGCACACATGGCATAAGCAAGACCTACGCAACAAAGTTTGAATGAAGTTTTTACGTTAAACGGTTCAAGCTGAATTGCGTGCGTTAGAAGAAGAATAATAAGAAGAAGTTGCGGAAGAAGACTTGGAATAACAGTACAGTGCATTTTCATGCACTGTAATAATAAGAAGAATAGGAAGAACAGTACAGTGCATTTTCATGCACTGTAATAATAAGAAGAAGACCGAGGAAGAACAGTACAGTGCATTTTCATGCACTGTAATAAGAAGAAGAAGACCGAGGAAGAACAGTACAGTGCATTTTCATGCACTGTAATAAGAAGATTTTGGAAGAACAGTATAGTGCATTTTCATGCACTATAATAAATGTTCTGTCAAATTTGCCACAATAGGATAGGCTAATAATGTTTTAAGATGTGGCATCGTAAACTCGTTTCCTTTGCACTGTTAAATTTGAAGGAATTTAACATTCCATGCAGGGCTCTCTGGCTGGTAGATATTCACATTTCAAAAAGTTAATTTTGACACCTGATTCCATGTCAGTGGAAAGCGCTGTCTACATGTTCCTACTTATGTTGGCCTAACATTTGTGGAGAACTACCAATCCATTTGCCATAGTTCGTAGACATTCATGGCAAAAATGAAGGCAAACTGAAACATGTTTCAAATCGTTTGCCTATGTTTGCGACTTTGAACGTACCCATCAAAGATTATGAAGCGCTATATTTGGTAGACAACTTCGTTTAAGCCTCGGTTGCTAGGTAACCAAATATTTACGCCAAAGATTCTAGAGCGGAGCGTATAGCGCTCTATGATCTTTGCTTTACACGTAGACTGCTGAAAAAACTGACTGTTTTATGCATTCACTGAACTGAAACACCATCAGAAAAGGTAAAAATGGTATGATAAAAAACATCAGCGGAAACAAATAAAACAATTTCACATGTCATATCTATGTGAACATAGCTCAGTAAGATGCAGCATGCAGTGTGATGCAGGAGGCCCGGGTTTGCATCCCACTGTGTGCAACAGTTTTGAAGGTGCGTTTCTCACAGCTTAACCGATTTAAAGATAGAACATTAGGCTTGTTAACTGTTAGTTACATAGTTCTCGCTTTAGATTGGGGGGCTGCAGAATATACTACAAGCAGGTAAGAAGTGGCTTGTTAACTGTTAGTTACATAGTTCTCGCTTTAGATTGGGGGGCTGCAGAATTTAGTACAAGCAGGTAAGAAGTGGCTTTTTCACCATTAACAAGCTGCTTATTAACACTTACAAGCTGCATGTTAACTGTTAACAAATATGTTTGAAAGCAACTTTAAATGCTGCTTATTAACACTTACAAGCTGTCAGTTAACAGTTATTAAACGATAACAACAGTTAACTAACTGTTAGTAACTAATTGTTAACTGCTTGTTATGCACTGTTAATAGCTAATAAGCACATGCTATTCTAAAGTGTTACCCTATATTGTATTGAATGTGAGTTGTATCGGTCTACAACACCACTAAATGACATGAGAAACCCATACTGGTATATTATATTCACCTGTGTAACAACCATGTTAGTATATGTTGTGGTCTAGGCTATGGGCCCGTGTGTCTGGCAAGGGGCCTGCACTTCAAGATTGTGCTGATAGTACCTTTTGCACCCATTTTTATGGGTGGCCCTCAAAATAAGCCAACACCCCCCCCCCCCGCCCCCAACTTCGCAAAATCTCAATCCAGCCTAACACCCAAAGTTGGCAACCCTGTTTAAACGTTACAATTGTCATTTCCGTGAAGTGCACGGAGGTTATCGTTTGATATGAGACAACACTATTCTGTTAAAATGTGCACACTATGCCAGTAAGCACACAGTGCACATAGGGTGCTGCACGAAAGTGTACTCACTGAAGTAGTCGGTTTGAGACAGGGTGTATTAGGAGAATGTTTTTAGAACGTTTTTTTCTTGGTTAGGGGAACGCTGCCTGAAATTTTGCGAAAATACAACGTTTTTTTCCTGATTATTTATTTTGGTTAGCAGAACGTTCTCCGGTACTTTGGGGTTAACTGTAACCATTTTTGAGGCCGTTTAAAACGTGCATCAAATCACACAATTTGGTCGTTTTGGGTGTCGTAGCGTGTAATAAAGGTCGTCAACAATCAAATTGACTACTTTTAAAATTAATTTGAAGAGTTTAAGAGGAGAGTTTTTGGTTTTCTTCTAGCTTGGGTAAGCAGCAGGAGGATAGAATTTAGCAATTGCTGCCAACATAGGCTAGCCTACTGTCAAAAACATCCTTGTGTGCGGATGACGGTCTGATTCAAGCAGGAGGGTAGAATTTGGCGAATTTGGCGGCAGCTGCTGCCAAAATACTGTGGGGGAAAAACATCCTTGCGGTTTTGACACCACATAATAAACTCAACAAGGTAGCCCAGGTGCTGGTGAGCCGTACCTCTGCGGACCTGGTTTCTCCACACTATACTTTTGCCCCGGCCGCAATCGCTGCCAATCCTTCTTCTCCTCCTCTTCAGATGAAGAAATAAAAAAGAACGAGTCGATTTGACAATTACAACTTTTCTTACAATCCCTCCAACAGGCCACCGCCAACAAGACAGGCTCAGCAGCCTCATACTGTAGCCTACTGTGTTGCTATGGGACCCGAGGTCAGCGGATAGGCTACTATGAGCGCGATTGGCAAGACAACTAGAAATTCTTCTTTTAAACTCTTAAAACGAATGAAAAAAGTAGTCAGTTTGATCGTCGACAACCTTTATTACAACCCACGACACCCAAAACGACCACATTGTGTGATTTGGTGCGTTTTCAACAGCCTCAGAAAATGGTTACAGTTAACCCCAAAGTACCCGTTCTCCTAACCTCCCAGCAACAACGTTTAAAAGGGGGGAAAAATATTAGATTTACCGTGACATGCAAATTAGCTCCTTTAGCGCTATTATATATGTGTGTGGGAGACCGTGAGATCTTTTGAACCAGAGAATGAAAAAAAAAAAAAACTTTTTAAAAATCGGACTGCCAGTCCCAAACATGCTCTTTATTTTGAAACGTAACTTTCCAGAACAGAAGAATTTCAAGCAATGAATCTAAATGCTTAGATATTTGTTTCATCTGAAGTGAAGAAGCACGCAGCGAGGTGCAGCGTTAACGCACAACATGCAAAAACAAATGAAGTCGGTGGACAGCGCTGGTTCTCAAATTCCAAGCTAGTCCGTAGAACACATGTTGTCATTCAAACAACGGACATAGGCTTATGGTGATAATTAAAACACGACTTCTTTTAAACAGGCCTGACACCAAACAGGCAATTTACGCACATAGAACTGTGAAAAGTAAAACACGAGTTTCAAACATAGCGTGCATGTTATTTAGGAACGCAACCTTTAAATTAGCATGCTTAGTTTCGTGGTGCCGTCTTGTACTCTTTGCATGCAGAGACACCCTCGTTAGTTGTTACAGATCAGGTGGGCTTTGCATTAATACAATTAGGGAGGATGAATAGTTCTCTGCCCATTCATCATTAAATATCCTGTTTTCGCTGTTAACTTTTCTCTTCAGATTTTTTCATAGTGCCAATTTTTGACAGCTAACAGCAACGCGTGGAAATGTTTTTCTGGTGGTTTTTATTTTTATTTTTTAAAGACACAGGCATATAATAGCGCCCCCAATGACCAGTCGACAAATTTAACCTAGCCTACAGCCTGCTTGAATGTCTCTGCTCTGTCATTTCAAGAGCGCCTATCATTTTTACCTCCTCCGATATTAATTAATTAAATTAGCCATTGTTTTGGTTGTAAACTTGTGGCCCGCTATGTAATGGCTTGGAAAATATCTGGCCCGAGGCCAAACTTAATTGCCGACCCCTGGTCTACACTACACTACACTTATATTTTTTCACTTACCTTAGCTGCTTGCTGAACTGCGACGAATACAGCCCATTACTTCTTGTAAGTGTCAGCTAAAGATTTATATGCGGGTTAGGTCGAATACTTTCTTGTCTACGGTGTCTTTTTCCCCATAATAAACGGTTAAGTCAGATCGGTTGTTCAAAACATCAGCAGAGCAGGCTAGCCTAAGATGAAATGTCCCAACCACGTTTCAAAATTCAAAACTGGCTGCTTTTATTGCATCTTATTCCATTAAAAGTCCTCGGTTCAGAACTATAATGGATTTTGGTTTAATTTGTTTTAAATTGGGACTGGGATTTGTGGGATAGGCTAAGTGAAAACAGCAAACAACAAAACAGTAATCTCGTAGGCTATAACTTGGACAGCCGGAGCCACTTTGCACTACAACAGACAGTTGTTTTTGTAAGCAAACTGGCTGGTGGAGATTAACCAAGATTATAACTTGGGTTGATTGCTCAGCCCAACTGTTGACATTCTGTGCATATCTGAAAGACTGTATTTCACAAATGAAACAAGTGCGAGTCGAGCGTTGACTGCAGGGCAGAATTTGTTTACTATGGCTAGCTAGCTCTTCCACCCGGTTAACCCTGTAGCAGTATTTTTTTTATTTTTTTTTTTTTTACCTGTATTGGACTTAATGGAACAAGTGCATGGAAAACGATGTGAAGAACGTGATTCGATACCATACAGCCAGTAGCCTACATGAGTAACATTATCTCTGTGTTATCCAAATGTCTTAAAGTTAGTAAGGTACAAAGTCTGCTAACACACCAACACGCCAGAGCTGGCTGCTTTTTTTCACGGACCCGAGATGATGGAAGTAGCTCCTGTCCTCTCAACCTCTGGCGCTAGCTGCCCCTTCTTGCTAGTTAGACGGGCTATAGGCTCTGGTAGGCATATCAATCCAACAGAGGGGGGAAGAATAGAATAGGCCTATACTGATAATTTGCAACAAATTATTCCGACTAAGTTGCAGTGTGGCTGCTAGCCGTGTTCAATTGGAAACTCATAGAAACTCTGAGGCAATTTTCATCAACAATAACCCAAGCACAGAACCAGAAAATAGCATTCTATATGGTTATACAAATAAGATACCAAAAAAAACAACTAAGTAGCAACGTTTTGTGAAAAGAGAAATGCAACCAGAATATAACGTTTCTTTTTTTAGTTGTAAAAACGTTCGGGGAACTTTGATAACCTGGAGCTAATGTTCAGGGTATTAGAAGGTTACTGAAAAACTAACCACAGGAGAACCAACGGCTAACGTTATTTGGTTGCTGGGATTGAACCATAGTATAACGTTTCTTTTTTTAGTTGTAAAAATGTTAGGGGAACGTTCATTTTTTTGACAACCTGGAGATAACGTTCTCTAAAAGTTATTAGTAGGTTACTGAAAAACTAACCGGGAACCAAAAGCTAACGTTACTTAAAGTTAGCAGAACATTATTTGCTTGCTGAGGTAGCTCAATAGTGGCAGTGCAAACGTTAGCTAGCTAATGTTAGCACATTATTCAGCTGGTGATTCCAAGTTGTGTGTAATGTTTCCACAAAAAAAACACCCAGTAGGACTAAGTTATATGGCTATAACACGAAGCTACCCTGAATGAATGAATTAAATGTTGTTTGGCATGATTATTACGTACGTGTGGCTTGTGAAGAGACTTCTTCAACTGTGTTAGCATGATTATTACCGTATGTGTGGCTTGTAAAGAGACTACTTTGACTGTTAACAGTAACGTTAGCTGGCAAATATTTAGCTCCACAACTTGCATATTGGTAGGAGTCTATCTTCGTGTGGATTTAACATTTACGTACATTAACAGTAATTTTAAGTTAATGATAGCTAGCAGCTGGCATGCCACATTTTGTTAACCTGCTTGAACGAAATTGACAGCAGTAGCGGTAGCAGCAGAGATCGAAATACAGACCATATTTGTACTATAGAAGTTTCCCAGCTAGCACGCACACGTTGTATCAACGTTGACATTGGTTGACAGCGTTGAAGGTTGAACTGCGACGTTGATGCACCTTTTAATTTAACCTCAACCTGGTATGCACAAGTTGTATCTACGTTGACATCGGTTGACAGCGGTGAAGGTTAAACTACGACGTTGAAAAAGCTTTGAAATCAACGTTAGCCCACGAGTGGTTGTTTGCAACTAGCAGCGTTTTTTCAATAATGCAACAATTGGGGTTTCATTAAGAATAACCCTACCTTACACCTGCATTTGGTCGTAAGACAAGGATTCCCACCCTATGACAAGAAACATTTCAGTGTTGAAGGTTGAACTACTATGTTGAAAAAGCTTTGACATCAACGTTAGCCCACGACTAGTTATGCCTGCCTTACAGGAGCGAGAGGGAGACTCGCGCACGCACACACACGCACACACAAGTGCACAGGCCAGGAAAACAGGAGACAGGGGAAACAGACAGAGCATGCAGTCCAACCTTTACTGTCTATGAGTCCATGGGGGCTATATCTCGGCGCTACAATAATCAGCATGGCACAGTGTTCCAACAACTGACAGTGAAACCTGTAGGCTACTCACCCATTACACACTCACTCCTCTCGACATCAACAATAATGAAAGTACACTACAAAAAAACTATTAAGTCACCATATGACCCCGATATGTACACAGAAAAAAAGGAATATATAATGCAGTTATTCGTAGGTGTAAATATGAGGTAAGTGAAAAGGGCTACCCCTCTATTCAAATGAATATCGGCGATCCCCGTGAGTAAACCCGCATGGCAATCAGTGGACTACGTGCTGGTAAGTAGGCTATAAAAGTATAACATGCGTCTCAAAATCGAATACAGAGTAATCCAATAATGAATATGTGTGCTAAATATCCGGTGAATATGCAGGCTAAGCTAAGAGTAACACGGTGTCACGGCTTTTCTTTTTGTGTGTGTGATACTCACTTTTATTAGAAATGAACAGAAAAATGTCAACGTCAAAACAACGTGGTTTCACTGGTCAAAATGTCATTGAATCAATGTCAGTAAACAACGTCGCATCACCGTTGATTCAACGTGTGTGTGCTAGCTGGGTTGGCACCATTCTGGACATCATAGACCATTTTCACGTGATGTCAGCAGCTGGGTATCAGTATGTCCGTAAGCAGTAATATGCATTCATAACGTCATTTAACTTTACTCTCAAATCAAGGCAGCTACTAGAGCAATGATCGCAAACAATAACTGAACATAACGTTAGGAGACTCCTGCTATACATAGCAGCTGCAGCAGCTTCAGCTAGCTAACATGTTAGCACCGAAGATGAAGTTGGTTTGATAAAAAATGAAGATAATAAATACACGTGAAATATTAATCTTACCTCAAGAACTGTAACCGTATCACCATAGCTTTTAGCCTGATAAACCAGCCTAAATGGATTGGATGTCTAATTTAGTCTGGCTCCGATGAATGGATACAACGGAACATTGTTGATGAGCACAACCCGTTGTCTTTCAAACCGTGTCTGTGCCTATAGGCCAACGCTCCCTCAAAACCCCGCCCCAGAGCCCTCTGCCCCACCCGCGTTGATTCAAAACACATCTCTGCGTTGTGATTGGTTTAGTTGCCATCTACCAGATTCAGGGCAGTGTTTTCAAAATGTACAGTGGTCCGAGGCCAGACCCAAATGCAGGCAAAACATTTTGCCATCCAGCAGTTGGCGCTGGTTTTCCAGGCTACATAGCTTTTGCTATACGCAGGATATACTGATACCCATTAAAGCTTCAAAGCAGAAAGTGTCTGACGTTAGTGTGAAAAGGGCAAATTAGTGGGGCCATTTATGAGATACACCGTTGGTTCCATTAGCGACTGCAGTGAGCCATTCGGCTGATAGTGCTAACTCGACCGATGTTCGACCAAGAGAACAAGTGTCTGGGAGGGGGTTTGGCTCGAGGTCATGGTGTACAGGACCCTAGCGTTAAATTACTCCAAACCGTCCATTTTCTAAAGCCAAATTCATAATGATGTGTCCACTGTACCGACTGTGAGCTCATGTCAATACCTGATCATTCATGAGATAGGAAGGAATGAAGTAATACATGAATCATGAATTCATTCATGCATTAATTCATAATGATTAATGCACCTTTACCATAAAGTGCTACCGTTAATCCTGTACACTGTGGATGCAATTCTGATGTGTCATGTGACTGTGGAAAGATTGTCTGATTGACTCAGCACTCTGGTCAACCTTTATCCATGCAATCTGTCCAGCTATGACCTCATCAGCTGAGACGTCCAAACCATGTGATCGTGATCATGGTATCACAAAGAATGTCACTAGGTATTTCACTTAGCATTATCAATGCTATGGATGCTTACAATCACAGACATCTTTTTCTCCCAAAGGAAACTGGGTCAAGTTAAATAAACTACCCTTTCCTCTCCCAAAGCAACCTTATTCAAGACACATACTGTAAAGTACCCCTTTTTCTCCCAAAGCAACCTTACCCAAGAGACATAAACTACCATTTCCCACTGCAGAGCAGGGCTGTATGAGTGATCTCACTAGGGTGTGGTTGGTGCTTATCATCTGCTGGTATGTGGATATGGGGCAAATCTTCAGTACAGGCGCCCACTTACGGTCACAGTAGTTAAGTATTAACTCACAACCAGAGCTGATAAGATAAGCAGAAACAGTTTAATCATAGTTATGTATCATCAACAAAATTATAAACAGTAATGATTATTCGTTCCCAACATTGTTGATTTGTTACTTTTTAAAAATGAAATAAAACTATATATTCAACACTGCTACCCTGATCGTATCTTGACAATAACACATCACAACGATGGCCAGGCTTTTCTCAATGTCCCTCTGAATCCCCTATTGCTGATGGATAGAGGAATTCCAGGAATTTATTGTTCAGTCTGCAAGCCAGGCTGTTGAGACAGTGTGCCATCCACAGCATGCTTAGGACCATCCCCACACTCTAAAACATGTTAGAGATAACCCAACCTTAACCCAGTCGCTGGTTAACTATTGGACCAACACCGCATTGAGTTATACTAACCCAATGTACTGGGTACAAGATTAAACCCAGCAGGTTGGGTATGATTCTAACCCAAAACACTGGGTTATATCAACACAACGTTAGTCAGATTGCCACAATAGATTGGGTAAAGTAACCAATTTGCTGGGTTATAACTATATAATTGCTGAGTATTATTCACACAGTATATTGGGAATAGATTCAACCCAAACCACTTGGTTACATTAGAGGAATTCCAGGAATGTATTGTTCAGTCTGCAAGCCAGGCTGTTGAGACAGTGTGCCATCCATAGCATACTTATGACTATCCCCACCTCCCCCTAACATTCTTAATCAATTGTATGCACCATATTGCTATGTAGCATGTTATACATCATTTGAAAACGCCCCCTGCATGTCGCCTTTTGTGATTCCTTACCTTCTAGTCATAGTTTATATCCTTGCAGCATACTAGGTCCTCAATTATCCACAAGAATCCATAAAAATAGAAAAATCATGCTGTCTTCATACACATCCTTTGAACCAGCAACAGAAATGCAAAAATAGACACTTTTGTGTAATTATTCCATATTCTGTGTAGTCACAATCTCAAAACCCCTGACATAGCCTACAATCCAAATACCAGCCAACCCTTCAGAGTGTTACCTTTCATTTGAGACCATGGTTATGCTTCTACACTAAGGGGTTAATATACAGTAAGCTTGTTATTGTCAGTATACATTTTGAGTAAGCACAAGTCCTATGGGCATGTCCTAGGTCAAGTCCTATCATTCTTCTAGTTTGATCTACACACACAGCTTCACAAGACCTTGGGCTCACATGTGTTTCTCAAGTGACTTAGAGGGCTGCAATTTGGTTAGATCAAAGATGTCAGTGACCCGGTAGAAAGGAAAAGAAGAATATTCTAGCCTCTGTAACTTTGTGCCAGTACTTGACACAATTATCCTTTTTGTATGTTTTTCTTTTTTTTTTTTTTTTTATGAAATCACAGGGTCTCAGTTTTCTAAAGAGGTCAAGCGTGTGATGGCCAAAATAGACACAGTGCCTTCTGAAGTAAACACAATGCAATGTTGGGAGGAAAAGCCAAGATATGGCACATCCCAGATGAAGTTAAAGATTAAACCAATAACACCATAAACATGAATTGGAGCTCAATTGGACTTTCCTCTGAAGTCATATACTTGTCATTCAGATTAGATCAGAGTTTGTATTTGATTCTGGTGGATACGATTTTCGTTAGAACACAACATTGAGGACGGAGAGAACAGAACCAACCCAGTGACTCTGCGCTCAGGATTCCAGCACTACTGAGAGAGGAAGTGAAGTATGTCGATCAGCCTTTCCACATGAGGGATTTGTACTGGGAGAGAGAATGGCTTCTGTATCTCTCTGAAAAGGAGTTCTTCTGTGTATGGTGAAACACTCAGGGATCCTGTTCTCATGGAGTCACAGTGTGGGTAAAGCCTGTCTACAGCAGCAGTGCCCAGTCTGCAGGAGAAGCAGCTTCTAAGTAGCAGAGGAAACACGACTTCACTCTCACAGCTGAAGCATTACATCGTGAGGTGAGACCTACTTGATGAACAGAGTTATTTACGAGAGTAATTATGAGATATCTCGAAATAACAAGATAATATCTGAAGAAAAACAAATGTCACTTGCGGTTCAGGGCTTCCGTACCCCATTACACAATTTATTAAGAAAATGTTTGACAAATTACTATATCTATCTACAGATGTGTTTAAGCTGTTTTTGAAAAAGTAATGAAGAGGTGTCTGTATATATTGTATTTTTGATGGAATTAGTGTAACACAAAATTGAAAAATAATCCATTTGGATGATATTTCATCTCCCCATAACAGAGGTATGACAAGCTATACTAATGAAATTAACGCATCTCCAGAGAGAGTATGAAATGGGCTTTAAGACTGTGAAATTTCAAGATGGTATTATCGCTACAGTTATTGAAATTTTATTTTTGAAATATTGGTCTATTAAAACAAATTAAAATATTGGTCTATTAAAACCATTAGCGTTGTTTTTTGTGCTATTATTTCATGATTTAATAATACTTGTCTTATTCCTAAGTACCAGATGTTTATGTCTTATACTGTTAAACATTTGATTTTTGATTGACTTGCTAGATGATGAACTAATAAAAAAAAAATTGTATTTCCTGAATAAATTGCTGATGTCACTATTTAATGCCAGTAGATGTCACTATTTAATGACATCAGCAATGTATTGTTTCAATATCCCAATATTTCAAAAATAACATTTCATTTGCTCTTAAAAGCTTTCAAGGTTTACCATGTTACAAGTCGCTTTGGTTAAAAAGTGTCAGCCGAATGTATTGCAATGTAAATACATCAAACATGCAATATGCAAATGGCCTATAAAAACACAGTAATTAGTGTGTGTGTGAGCCATAAAAGTAAATAAAGGTAAGATATAGGAGGCGAGTAGAGAGACAAGCAGAGAGAGAGGTGAATGGCATTGATTATGATGATGATGATGATGATGATCACTGGCTACTGGGCAAACACTAGAGACTGATAAAGATGTTGGAGAACATGACACAGTGATTCGTTTTTATTACAGGCAAAATGGCAACTGGGGGCACAGCCAAAGGTAAACAATATCTATGTTGTGTGTGTGTGTGTGTGTGTGTGTGTGTGTGTGTGTGTGTAACCGCTCGTCACAAGCCGAAACACAAACGGAGACGCACACGGTTACGTTTATAAAAAAGTTCAATTTAATGTCTATGGCAAATGGCGTCGGTAGCAACATGCTTGGTGGACCGGCCAAGCCAAGGACCAAGCATGCGTCTCGAATGTCTCTCTCTGTGTGTTTTTTCTATTATTTTGCCTTTCATTTGCTCTTTGCACTCAAAACACTTTATTGTGAAGCACTTTGGTGCAGCTCAGCCGTCTGTAATTGTGCTATAGAAATAAAAAATAAATTGACTTGACTTGTCTTAAAACAGCAAACTCAAAGACTAGATAGTTATTAAAGCAACACTAAAGCACTTTTCCTCTGTCGCACACACGTTATTTGTTTATCCAGCAAATAACAATGTCCACAGACAAGATAGAGAATGTTGCATGATTTTATGAAAGTATGATGTATTACTACATTTTTCAAAATTCAAAATGTTTAGTTTCTTATGTCTCATTCCATCCAACTACAGATGCGCTACCCGATTTTTTAAGCTTACATAGTGCGGTTATAGCCGAGAGGGTTTGCGAAGCAAATGCAGAAGTGCCGTTCACCCTGTTATGAATTACTGAACCACTGAAATGATTTTGGAAATATTATTTTAAGGTACAAAAAAATCTTTAGTGTTGCTTTAACAATATGTGACCTCTGTATGACCTGTCCAATGGCTTGCTAGCAGACGACCCTTTTAGGAGGTGGGATGGAGTGGGGTGATCATAAATGGTGCCTGTTGAGGTGTCCGCGACCATGGCAACCTTGACAGGGACAAGGAGGAGGTGGTCATTCCCAGCTGCACTCCCCCTATGGACAATAGACCTCTGAAGTTCGCCTACAAAAAAGCTACCATCTTTGCCCAAATAAGGAGATCCGGTATCTTGAGATTTTTTCTATGGGAAAATAACATGGGGATTTTCAATCATCGCACCTGTTAAACTCTCGCGGGATGATGACATTAGAAATGCAGACGTTTTCTTCGCTACACAGTTTTGTCCACTGCCGTCTAGTGGACACTGTGATCTCCAGTAGTTGAAGACGGCACACTTTGATCTTTGCTACCCCAGAGCTAACTTACAATGCAACTTGCCATAGGCAGTTAGCTTCAATTAACTCCCGGATATCCTTATATGGGCAAAGATGGCAGCTTTGGATCCTTTTTGTAGGCGAACTTCAGAGGTCTATTGCACTTATTGATGCACTTATTCTTACTGCACTTTGCTTTTTTCATTAAACTATTTTTTGTCACTTTCTACTTTTTTTCACTCTTACCGCACTCTACCCTTGACATTAAAATGTTAGAAGCTAGAAGCTTAAAATGTTTTACATGTTGTAAGTAATTTCCCTACAACTCCTGCAGGTTTTAAACTGGTCACTCCTGATCGTGAAGTGGGGTGTGCCAATGGTGCTGATGTCACACTGCCCTGTCGCCTCTCTCCTGAAACCAGTGCTGTTGCCATGGAGATCAGGTGGTTTAAGTGGACAGACGTTGTCTACCTGTATAAGAATGGTGATGTGATAGAGGGGAGGGGCTATGAGGGCAGAGTGAGTGTGGACCCCCAGCAGCTGCAGAGAGGAGACGTGTCTCTCAAACTGAGGAGGAGCAGATTTGAAGATGATAAAGGAGTGTACACATGCCTGGTCATCAGTGATGGTCACCAGGAGGAGACAAGGGTTGGGTTGGTGATCAAACGTAAGTCGTGAGTCTGTTTCTCTGCTGTAAAGAGTTCAGTGCTGCCATTCATGTCACTACACCTGATTACACTCACTGCATACATTATATATAGTCTTTGGGACCCCAATGTTGACATCAAGGCAGAGCCGCCTAGAAGGCACTAGAGTTAGGCAAGTGTTAGGGTTTGGGTTAGGATTCGGTGGAAGTGTTGCCTTGAAGTTGACGGTGGGGGCCAAAAAGTCCAGCAAAACACACAAACACACAGACACACACACACACACACACACACTTGCAGTTGCAGTGACCCAAGTACAGCGTGATGAAATCATGACCAAACACACTCACACACACACACACACACACACACACACACACACACACACAGCTGTATTATCAGCATTATTATATGTCTTTGTGCAATGTAATGTCTGTATCCAGAGGGCCGCATTAATGATCTCATCTCTCCTTCTGGTTTCTTTAGGTGCTAAAGCAGGTATGTACCAGAGAGGAGTTGGAGTGTTTGGGTTTCTGAGGGAGGGAGGTCATCATGGTCATCAGGCCTGGTATACACACACACACACACACACACACACACAGGAGTTGGAGTGTTTGGGTTTCTATAGGAGGGAGGAGGGTCATCATAGTCATCAGGCCTGGTACGCACACAAACACACACACACACACACAGAGAGAGACACATGCACACACTATATTATGAGTATTCCTACTGTATGTCCTCATGTAATGTAATGTCCATTGGGCCTCATTAATGATCTCTTTTCTGCTTCTGGTTTCTTTAGATTGGATGGGTAAGTACCAGAGAGGAGTCGGAGTGGTTGGGTTTCTTTAGGGAGGAGGGGGGTGATCAGGCCTGGTAAGATAATGTGTGGCTGACAGTCTGTAGTGGAGTCACACACATACACTGACTTACACTAATACACACAGGGTGACCAGATGTCCTGAAAAGTCACAGTTGTCCCAAATCCTGAATCCTGCATTAATTGTCTTGAGTTATTGTCTGATAGAGGCAATGTCGAGTAGTTATGGTCTGATAGAGGCAATTTTGAGTAGTTATTGTCTGAGTGTTGAGTATGTATTGTCTGATAGAGGCAGTGTTGAGTAGTTATTGTCTGAGTGTTGAGTAGTTATTGTCTGATAGAGGCAGTGTTGAGTAGTTATTGTCTGATAGAGGCAGTGTTGAGTATTTATTGTCTGATAGAGGCAATGTTGAGTAGTTATTGTCTGAGTGTTGAGTATGTATTGTCTGATAGAGGCAGTGTTGAGTAGTTATTGTCTGATAGAGGCAATGTCGAGTAGTTATTGTCTGATAGAGGCAGTGTTGGTCTGATAGAGGCAGTGTTGAGTAGTTATTGTCTGATAGAGGCAATGTTGAGTAGTTATTGTCTGATAGAGGCAATGTTGAGTAGTTATTGGCTGAGTGTTGAGTATTTATTGTCTGATAGAGGCAGTGTTGAGTTGTTATTGTCTGATAGAGGCAGTGTTGAGTAGTTATTGTCTGATAGAGACAGTGTTGAGTAGTTATTGTCTGATAGAGGCAGTGTTGAGTATTTGTCTGATAGAGGCCATGTTGAGTAGTTATTGTCTGAGTGTTGAGTAGTTATTGTCTGATAGAGGCAGTGTTGAGTAGTTATTGTCTGATAGAGGCAGTGTTGAGTATTTATTGTCTGATAGAGGCAATGTTGAGTAGTTATTGTCTGAGTGTTGAGTATGTATTTTCTGATAGAGGCAGTGTTGAGTAGTTATTGTCTGATAGAGGCAATGTTGAGTAGTTATTGTCTGATAGAGGCAATGTTGAGTAGTTATTGTCTGATAGAGGCAGTGTTGAGTATTTATCGTCTGATAGAGGCAATGTTGAGTAGTAATTGTCTGAGTGTTGAGTATTTATTGTCTGATAGAGGCAGTGTTGAGTAGTTATTGTCTGATAGAGGCAGTCTTGAGTAGTTATTGTCTGATAGAGGCAGTGTTGAGTATGTATTGTCTGATAGAGGCAATGTTGAGTAGTTATTGTCTGAGTGTTGAGTATTTATTGTCTGATAGAGGCAGTGTTGAGTAGTTATTGTCTGATAGAGGCAGTGTTGAGTAGTTATTGTCTGGTAGAGGCAATGTTGAGTAGTTATTGTCTGATAGAGGCAATGTTGAGTAGTTATTGTCTGAGTGTTGAGTAGTTATTGTCTGATAGAGGCAATGTTGAGTAGTTATTGTCTGAGTGTTGAGTATTTATTGTCTGATAGAGGCAGTGTTGAGTAGTTATTGTCTGAGTGTTGAGTAGTTATTGTCTGATAGAGGCAATGTTGAGTAGTTATTGTCTGAGTGTTGAGTAGTTATTGTCTGATAGAGGCAGTCTTGAGTAGTTATTGTCTGAGTGTTGAGTATTTATTGTCTGATAGAGGCAGTGTTGAGTAGTTAGTGTCTGATAGAGGCAGTGTTGAGTAGTTATTGTCTGATGAAGGCAGTGTTGAGTAGTTAGTGTCTGATAGAGGCAGTGTTGAGTAGTTATTGTCTGATAGAGGCAGTGTTGAGTAGTTATTGTCTGATAGAGATGGAAAACTGCTCATGGTGGTTGTGTCAACCTGCAGCCTGAATTGTTACTGACAACCTCTGCCCGAATTTCACCCATTCTCATCTGGTCACCCTAACACATATTATGTGCAAACAGGAGGAGTTTTCCATATTGTACAGTGTACATATTAGGACATCAACAGATGTCAACAGAAGTTAGGTGTCAGACATCAGATGAAAAGGCATGAGATCTCAGTAAAACTTTAGAAAAAGTGTTGTCATGAAACAGCCATTTTTTCTGACAGGGGTTTTGCTGAAACCTGGTGACTTTTCATCTGATGTCTGATATCTGACATCTGAAGATGTCCTAATATGTACACCATAATATTGTCATATCGTGTCTGTTGGTGTGAATGAATATCATGTTAGTGTTACTGTGTTTCTGTGTTAGGCCTCATTAATGATCTTATCTCTACTTTTGGTTTCTTTAGATGCATTTGGTAAGTACCAGAGAGGAGATGGAGTGTTTTAGTATCTGTAGGAGGGTAAGATGATGAATTACAGTGGAAACACACACACATGCTTGCACGCACACACACACACACAATATTTATGTTATACATAATGTGGTAAGACCTGGTAAGATGATGAATTACAGTGGAAACACACACATGCATGCACGCACGCACACACACACACACAATATCTATGTTATACGTAATGTTCATCTCTATCTCACAGACACGCATGTACACACACACCCACTTACACACTGGATATGGAGGACCTATTGTCCTGTCTGTTCGTGTAATGTGTGAATAACTGTTATGCCAGTGTTAATGTGTTTCTATTGGGCCTCATTCATTATCTCATCTCTGCTCTCTTCCTTAGAAAAGGACCGCATGAAGCGAACATGTAAGTACCAGGCCGGAGCTTGTTTGTTTGACAAACACACACAATCACCTGTAGACACACACACACACACACACACACACACACACAGGCTATTAGAATGTGAGGTATTCTTTTTTTATACTGAAATATGAAATATTTAAATTGCATTGCTTTTCCCAATCATATCACGATAACAAGACATCTGTGCCTTGTTCATTATCTTGTCCATGAACTGTCAGCGTGGCAGCCATGACATACCATTTTAATATGCAATAACTTGACATCGAAAGTTATGGCAAGTCTCCTCAAAATGCCATTTCAGTTAGCCTATCTGCAATTAGAATTATGCCTAGAAACAATGAAACTTGGATCCAAGTGTACCCAGTCATTTGAACTGTGCCCATTGATCACGCCTCTTGTGCAGTAGAGATATTTCGATCGAAAAAATAAAAAATGGGAGCTGTACTTTAAGTATGTTTTTGAATAGAGACATTTCAAAATACTTTCAATATATGCTTTACAGGTACAGTATGTGCTTACTTTCTTGTATAATGATTGCTATTGTTTTCACAATAACATTGTTATCGTGATATATTTTGTCATGATAATCGAATTATGAAATGTTGATATCATGACAGCCTTACTGTGTGTGTGTGTGTGTGTGTGTGTGTATGTGTTTGTGGTCATCTCTCTTACTCTATTCTCTACTCTGGTGTTACAGTGCAGAGGGAGATCGCTGGTGGAGACATGGAGAAAATGGGGGAAGCTGTCCGGTCTGTGGGTGAGTGAGACAGACGATTGGTGGAGATCCTCTGACTCATGAGCAAGAAGTAGAGATGATGGGAAGATTGAGGACAGTGGATGATTGGTAGAGGTCTGCCAATTCAACTAGTGTAATCATAGTCAAGCACACACGATGGCATGGGGTATCTGTGTGAAGAGTATCAGGGAGGAATTTCAAGCAACACTTTACTCACATAACTGTATGACTAACTACTAAGTTACAGTATAATGATGACATTATTTAATAAGTGTGGTGACATTCAGAATTACAAATCAAGTATCTAATCCCTAATTAATCAAATAGCCACAGCAATACAACAAGTTAATGAGTAGTCTCCTGCAGTAAAATAGAGAATGTTGTGTGGCTATATGTTCTTGGGCACAATGAGCTGTTTGGCGTGAGAGTGAGATCATACCACCATACTCATGTATGGAGTTAGATTGAATGTGGCGTGAGAGTGAGATCATATCACCATACTCATGTATGGAGTTAGATTGAATGGCTCCCAAATGTGCTGGTCATGGTGTTGTACTTTTGCAGTCACTTCAAAGACCACCATGTGAATCATTAACTCGTTACTCTTTAGTAGCACATGCAATTTCTACAAGACAAGTTTTAATTATTTTAAGTGTGTGTGTGTGTCTAATTTGACATCTATGCGCACCAAGAAACTAGCACTACATAAAGTACTGTAAGTATGGTGAAAGGGTGAATCAAGACGTCAATACAACTGACAATATTCCACAAATGTTGCATCATATTTCTACCAGCTCCCCCTGCATGGTGGAAGGCATCTGAAGAGTTGATGAAGAAAAACAAACAACTGGAGGAGAAGAAGAAGACAATGGAGACAAAACTAGAAGAAGACACAACAACGGAGGAGACAAAACTAGAAGAAGATACAACAACGGAGGACACAAAACAAGAAGAGGATCCGATCACACTACAGGAGGAAGACGAACAACTGCAAGAAAAAGACCTGAGAACCCAACTGCAGGAAAAAGAGTTAGAGGAGAGATACAAACAGCTGAAGGAGAAACACAAACAGCTGGAGGAGAAACACAAACAGCTGGAGAAGAAACACAAAAAGCTGGAGGAAGAGAAGGACAGACAGCTGGAGGAGAGAGACAAAAAGCTGGAGGAGAAACACAAACAGCTGGAGGAAGAGAGAGGCAAACAGCTGAAGGAAGAGAAGGACAGACAGCTGGAGGAGAGATGCAAACAGCTGGAGGAGAAAGACAAACAGCTGGAAGACAAAGAAATTGATGGAGACGGTGAGTACTAGATTAGACATTCCTGTATCATTCCTCTGTATGTATGCTACAATGTCTACTTGCCACAATGTAATTACATTGCATGTCAATGCAATGTACTGTTATCCCTGTTCTTCTTAAAATTATAGTTATTCTTCTTCCGACCAAAATCAATGATCAAAGGCTCTAAAACCACTGAACCGTTTGACGTCATTCAAGCACTCCTATAAACGTCTTGAAACGGAGATTTGTTAAATGTATTTTTCACATTTGTGAACTTTATACTTTTTGAGATATTTACGATAAAAGAGTTCAAAAATCCCATAGACTTAACGTTGAGACGCTTTGGCGGCAGAAATGGATTGTTACGTAGTGCTCATTAAGCTACCAGCTGTAGCAAAGAATCCTTCATCTGCTCCGCTTTAACCTTCTCTGCTGATACCATGCCACGGAACGTTGTCGTCGTCTTGTCTCCTGCAGTAGGCTAGCCCACTCCTATCTTGCTTCGTTACAGTAACCGGTTAGCTCTAGGCAGAGGCGTCGTTAGACCTGGGCATTCGGGGCTAGAGCCCCGGATGTATTGGGGATAGCCCCGGATCTCCGTGCCTTACAAAATGATGAAAATCGCCACAGAGTTTTTTTTTTATAAGGTTCAAATTGAATGCCACGGTCAGCAGCCCCTAGCCTCACGTGATTGCCGCTAGTGGCGTCTAGATTTCTAGTCTATTTCTTAGCAGTCACAACTTAGCCTGAGAGCCAGAAACACAGACACAACTGCAATATTGTTACTCTGTTCGCTGATGTTCCATGGAGTCGGAATAAATTGTTGCAAATGCGACATCAGTGTTCCATGCTTCCCCCCTCTGTCGGGCTGACTGCCAGCCTCTGTAACTCGCTAACTTTAAGACCGTTCATTTGGATAACAAAGAGATAAACTTACTCACCGACGTTATCTAACGGCTCTGTAGGATAGATTAACGAAACGTTCTGCACAAGCATTCGTTTTCCATGAACTTGTTCCATTAAGTCTACTAGTACAGTAGTCAACAGTAGTAAATACGTAGTAGCCTACAACAACAGTAGTAAACACTGCTAGTTATCACAAAATGAGTGGAAGAGTCAGGCTGGCCGCACGTAGATCTCCTAGGCAATTATACCAATGATTTCCATGCAAACTGAAAATTGGACGAGGAGTTGTGTTGCATTAATCCATTTACAGCGATTAGAGTGGCACCTGGAAATGATTCATTCATTCATCATGTCATGGGCAGAAAAAAATGTTTGGGTGTGAGGTCTCTGTTAGAACTACCAGTAGCCTATAGGCTAGCCTTGAGGGAAATTAGCTTTATTTGTTATTAAAATATGATGAGGAGAACCCCAACGAATTTCCTTCCTTTCCTTCTCAAACTACGTTGAAACGGCATCTTTAACGGCCCAATTTTCAAAATTTCCCGGGGGGAAAAACCCCCGGACCCCCGTAAGAAGGGGGAAAAAAAACAAACAAAAAAACGTCGGGCTACAGCCCCGTATCTATGGTACACCTAGTGACGCCCCTGGCTCTAGGTGACGTTGTGTGGGAACACCTAATAGTTAGACCAGTTTAGACAATCAAACTCTAACGTAAGCACTATATTTAGCTAACGACAATCAAATGTAACGTTAGCTTCTAGCCACGCCAGTCTTAACTCAGCGTCCAACCTGATAGACATGCCAGTTGTAGGTTACCATTTAGGTTTAAGCCTTCTTCTCACAGTCGTTTGTACAGTACAAGCTACATTGTTATCATTGTCATCATTGCCATCATGTTTGTTGTTAGCAAGCTAGCTAACGTTATATTGCTATATCATTTCCTCAGCCTACCTGTTGCTGCATAGCATCATTCATTTCACTGTAGGTGAACTTCAGTAGGCCTAAACAAAGTGTCAGCGCTTGCAACTCGTTTGAAGTTGGCAACTTTATTTCAATCTATTATTTTAATAAATGAAGAGTTATTTTCCAAAATACTATCCACAATTTTAATGCATTTTCATTAATCACTTTTTAAATGTGGGTTTCCAAGTAATTTCAGTGGAACTGTAATTGGGTTGTTATTCATCTATTCTTATTGTGTCATACAGTATGTTGTCTTTTTAACTAATACAATGTTTTACACAGCAACCTTTTCACATTTACATGCAATGGTAATTCCTTCCATGGAATTACATTTTCTAGTTTGTCATTACAATCTTAATCACTCTTGACAAGTATAACATGGGTCCAGTATCCAGTTTGTTAATGTAGTGTTAATCCAGTTTATGTTGGTGTTTTGTGTTGGGCTTCAGATCTAGATCCTTCGGGTATCAGGAGAACATGGAGTGAGGAAGAACCTCTAGGCTGTAAGTCATCATTGGGCTCTGCTCCTCTTTGTCATATTGGTAGTCAGTGGGAATGTATAACTAATCTGTATCATTCAGACAGATCCTCCTACCCTGAAACCAGAGTGACATCTGTTAGGAATTAATATTTACTGATTCCATGCAGTTATTTACTGAGTCTAGCCAAAAGTACTGTAGTTTAGAAACCTAACTAGTTAGGTATGCCAACCTGATCATTGATTGCATGCAAGTCACAACAAGAAAATGACTTGCATGTAGCTCAACATTTGTTTTCTCTGGTGGTTATACTGTTTTGCCCGTGTGTGCTGTGACTCTGGAGCAATGTTATTATCATACTCTGTGTGATGGCTTACTGTGACTGTGTGTGCTGACTCTGGAGCAATGTTATGATCATACTGTGTGATGGCTTACTGTGACTGTGTGTGTTTGCAGTGGGAGGAGAGAGTCCTGGTCCAGCCCCCCCAGTGCCTCCTGCTGTGTCTGAGCTAAGGCTGGTGCTGCTGGGGGGGAGTGCAGCTGGGAAGAGGGCAGCAGGAAACACCATCCTGGGCACACACACACTCACACACACATCCACAGAGATACAGCTCAGTAAGAGCAGACAGGGGGAGGTGGCTGAGAGACAGGTGACCGTGGTGGACACTACAGACTGGTTCTCCAGTGGACTCTCTGAGAAGGACATGAGGCAGGACGTGGGGCTTTGTGTCCGTCTGTCTGCCCCAGGACCTCACGCCTTCCTCCTGGTGATTCCAGTGGAGTCGTCTGGAGGGGAGGAGAGGAGGATGCTGAATAAAATGGAGGATATTTTTGGGGAGGGATGTTGGGGGCACACAATGATCCTCTTCACCCATGCTGAAAGGCTGAAGGAGAAGAGTGCAGAAGAGTTGGTCCAGACAGGGAGCCAGGAGCTCAAGCAGCTGGTAGAGAAATGTGGGAACAGGTGTCACCTTCTCAGCGTTAAGGACACAACGGAGGAGACACAGATCACACAGCTGCTAGAGAAGATAGAAAAGATGGTGTTAGGGAACAGAGAGAGATTCTACAGCAGTAAGGCCTACCAGGTGGCGGAAAGACAGTGCACAGATTTAGAGAGAAGGATACAGAAAGAATGGAGGGAAATGATGGACAGAAAAGAGAGAGAGATGAAGAGTAAACATGAGCAGGAACTGGAAATCTCTATTAACAAAGTGAAGGGAGAAATTCAAGAAAAAGACATGAAGATCAGTGCACTAGAGGGGACAATAACAAAGCTGGAGAAGGAGCTAAATGACATTAATGACATGAATGAAAAAAATGAGGATAAGAGGACAGAGTTGGAGAGGCAGTTGAAGGATGAGAAGGAGAAGATCAGAGTGGCAGAGATGGAGAGAGAGAAGCTGAAGGAGAAGTTTGAGAAACAGAAGAAAGAGATAGAGGATACACACAAAGAGGAGATTATGGAGGAGAAGGAGAAGATGAGAGTGGCAGAGATGGAGAAACAGAGGCTAAATGAGAAGTTTGAGAAACAGGTGAAAAAGGTTGAGGGGAAAATAAAAAAGCTGGAGGAGGAACTTGATGAACTTAGTGAAATGGATAAACAAAATGAGGAGAAGAAGAGAGAGTTGGAGAGGCAGTTGAATGAGGAGAAGGAGGAGAAGAGAGTGGCAAAGATGGAGAAAGACAGGCTAAAAGAAAAGTTTGAGAAACAGAAGAAAGATATAGAGGATACACACAAAGGGGAGATAAAGGAAATGAGAGAGAGCTATGAGAGAGAGGCCATGGCTGAAGCAGAGAGAATCCTCATGAGAGTGCTGTTGCCTGAACTCCAGAGAGATTTCTTAACTCAGCAAGAGGAGATGAAGGCAACACTCATCAGACAGTACAGCAGTGAAATTAAACATCTACGTCAGGACCTCAGAATGAAAGAGAGGATTCTTAATGACCTGAAAGAGAGTAGAGGTTATGGAGAGAAAAGTACGGAGCTAGAGAAGCTTCTGCTAGAACAAGTAGATCTGGAGAGAGAGATCGGGAGAATGAGAGACATCCTGTATGAGAAAGACAAAGAGATGGAGAGGATGAGACGGAAACACGAAAGAGAACTCCAGGAGTCAGAAATCAGTACAAAGTAATTTCAGGTGAAACGATAAACTTTATAATTTTGTAAATCATGACCAACTTTCACCAATGACATGTTTATTGTAGGCACAAATTGTCCACGAAACATCGACTAATTAAATGACTCTCATCCCACGCATCATCATCTTTGACTACTGACTCGTATATTCAGCTTCTTTAAACATGAAGTGTTTCCAGACGCAGCGTTTTTTTTTTTTTTTTTTGGAGCCATTTTCAAATTGCCAGAGCTAGAAAAGTGTTTAAGCTATAGCTCATTCAAACTGTCTAGGCTTAAAACATGCTACCATGACTTGTGGAATATGAATTTCCAAGGGTGTGGCTTGGGTATATACAGTAATAGTATTTGTGGTGCTTGAATTTGCTTGAAATTTGTGGCAGCATCTTTGAAGCCCTGAGGAAAGCTTAATGTTAAAGATATAACCTTAGTTGAAAAGCGCTTTTGCACACCTCTTTTGTGGGGACAGGTGCGTTGGAATAGGTAAAGGTAACCAGTTATACAGTACTTTATAGAGAAAATCCCACACACTGTCATTACCAACTATGTATGAACTGATCAGATTGTATGTCCTGTTAATCTGTTCATGCAGAATGATTCTCAATATTCGGACTGTTTAAAGAGAGCTGACACAAACCTCTTTCTCTACTCACAGATGGTGATGGAAAGTTTTGTGAATGAGTGACGTCTCCCGTGAGCGGATTCTAATTGGTTCAGAGTAGTCAACCAAACTTGAGTAGTCAATCAAACGTGATTCACCTGAGGAAGGTCTATGACCGAAACGTTGTGAAATAGTGTTTGCCATCCGTAATGGACAGTGTCTGGGATTTTCTCTATAAAGATTATAACCTCGACATCAAATACAGACCTTCCAATGTGTTCTCTGTATATTGTGTCAAAAAACTGTCCTTATGTGGTGAACAGAGTGGATGATATTAAAGCTTGAAAATTGATGTAAACCCCTTTTGTGCCATTTTTGGCATGCTACAGCAAACAAGATTAGATATTTGTTATAAACATATAAAAAAAATGTGATGGTGTTCTGTCTCATTTTCTCAAAATTATTTTTTGAAAATACATATAGGAACACCAAAATTAACATTTACAATAAACAATTGATTTTAGCGCTCCCTCAGGTGAAACACAGCATTGCATTTTACTCTTTTTCTAAGGCCTTAACTGGAAAATGGAGGTAGTGTAGGGTACACGTACAAGAAGTCACGCCTGCACTTCGCCTTTTGTGACTTCCTACGTTCTAGTCATAGGGTGCCTCTCAACACAACATGCCTCCTCGATCCTCGAGGGGCGTTCCCACTGATCTATAACTAACACTGGATAGACTATCCCATTGTCCCCCCCCCCCCCCCCCCCCCCCCCCATCATTCTTTATGTAGATCTGTGAGGATCGAGGCCCGAGGAGCGAGGGAGGACGTATAAACGCTGCATGAGAGGCGCCTATAGTGTATATCCTTGCAGCATACTAGGTCCTCAATTATCCACACAAATCCATAGAAATAGAAAATTGCTGTTTTCATACACGACCATTGAACCAGCAACAGAAATGCAAAAATAGACACTTTTGTGTAATTGTTCTATATTCTGTGTAGTCAGTCACTATCTCAAAACCCCTGACATGGCCTACGATCCAAATACCAGCAAAACCTTTAGACTGTTACTTTTCATTTGAGATCATGCTTATGCTTCTACACCGATGGGGTTCATACACCATAAACTTTGTACTGTCAGGATGCATTTGGAGTAACCACAAGTCCTATGGGCATGTCTTACCTCAAGTCATATAATTTCTTCTATATCGATCTACTTATACACACAGCTTCACAAGACCAGTGGGGTATACTACGAATCTCGCTGAACATAACCAGGCTTTCTTTGGATAACCTGGATCAACAATACGAAAGTTGCAATCAGAGTTGAGTGGTATCACGAAACGCTCTCATGGGTGACTTTGTCAAACTAGGCTTTCAGCTCAGATCTGTGCGCGTTCTTGGGCTTTGGGTGACTTTGGCCAATCGTTAAACGTGGAGATGCACAAGACCGCCCATATTAAAAAAAGATTACTTCCGCATTTATGAGCAGTAAAGTAATCTATGGTGGTCATTTTTAATGTCTAACCTATAACATCGAAAAAATCAATGGTCATCAGATATTGCGTAGTATGCACATCCATAGTAGTGATATATCTGCATGCACAACATACTGTACAGTAGTTAAAAGCGCCTTCGAGCTTCAAAATGTTGGAAAGGGCGGAGCTGCACCTGTATGATGTATGACAGAAGCTCACATGAGATAACTTCCGTTTTTCAAGATAATGGATTGGTCAGTAGTCAGTAGGATTGGTCAGAGGGCGGTAGTTTTTCACGATTTGAGCTGTAACTTAGCACATAACCTGCTCCCGACCAGGTTTGGTTGGCAGCATAAGACACCATGGATACAGCGATGCTAAAACAGATTCACTTTCGTATGACAGCATACCCTAGTTTTGAGCGCAACATACTGTACCTCGCTAACACACTAATCGAGGTTCGTAGTACACCCCACTGGTGCTTGGGCTCACATCTATTTCTCAAGTGACTTAGAGGGCTGAAATGTGGTCAGTTCGTGACCCCAAATAAACTAACAAAAACTAGAAAAGCACTCAGAGAGCGCGGACCTCCACCTCTATTGGTCTTCCTAGGTTGTCATACATATGTACCTAAACTATTCAGATTGCCACCACGTGGCCGTACCATGCCATTACACCGCTACGTGAAAAACATAGACGGCTCCCGAATCCCAGCGGCGATACGGATCACTCCCAAAATGTATCGTTTCTTCCTTGGGTCATTTTAGACCTTCCCTGAAAATGTCATCGAAATCCATCCATCACTTTTTGAGTTATCTTGCTAACAAACAGACAGACAGACAAACAGACAAACAAACAGTACAAACAAACAAACAAACCCCGATGAAAACATAACCTTTTTGGCGGAGGTAAAAACAATATTCTAGCCTCTGCAACTCTGGGCCAGCAGTACTTGACACAATTATCCTGTTTTTTTTTTTTTTTCAAGAAACTACAGGGTCTCAGATTTCAAAAGAGGTCAAATATTTGATGGCAGGCCAAAAAAGTGGGAACAAGTGCCCTATGAAGTGGGCACAGTGCAATGTTGGCAGGAAAAGCCAAGGAGCAGCACATGTCAGATAAAGTTAAAGTTTAAACCAATAACACCATAAATATGAATTGGAGCTCAATTGGACTTTCCTCTGTGGTTATATGCTTCTTGTTCAGATTAGATCAGAGTTTGTGTATGATTCTGGTGCATACGATTTCCGTTAGAGCGCAACATTGAGGACTGAGAGAACAAGACCAATCTAAAGACTGCACTCCAGGATTCCAGCACTACTGAGAGAGGAAGTGAAGTATGTCGATCAGCCTTTCCACATGAGGGATTTGTGCTGGGAGAGAGAATGGCTTCTGTATCTCTCTGAAAAGGAGTTCTTTTTACGGTGAAACAAGTGTGAGTGAATCCTGTCTACAGCAGCAGTGTCCAGCCTGCAGGAGAAGCAGCTTCTAAGTAGTAGAGGAAACACAACTTCACGCTCACAGCTGAAGCACTACACCTTGAGGTGAGACCTACTTGATAAACAGTAATAATGTTCTTAAATAGGAATAAATCGTTTACATATCACCAGTTAAATGCCACATCAACTCCTACTAGGGCACTTTGGTGCCCTTTGAGCCCATTTCGCTCTGATTTATTGGTTGTAAAACAAGATGTTGCGGTTCAGGTAGGAACACTGCATCCCCCTCTGGAATCAAAATGGGAAAGAGCTGCTATGCTATACGAAGCCAGAGATCTCTTTCCACAGACTGCTGTTGTGCATTCCCTCTAGATTGTATCAGTTATGTTTATACTTTATATAGTTGCAAAATACACAAATTTAGTCAGTTTGTAATTGCACCTCTCAACTGTATGGAGACCCCGAGAGCAACTCTTCTACAATGCCGCTTTAAAATACCTGTCAGATCCAACATATGGCAATGACTGAAGGTTAATCAGACGTGGACATATGGGGTTCAGAGGGGAAAGGTCATGCCCAGTATTTGATCCAACCATTTACTAAACCAGCTCATCCTAATTATCAGCCAGCTAGATCAGGTAATTACAGTGATATCACCTGTGTTAAGTGCACAGGTAGAAAGACTATATGGCAGGACCAGAGCGGTTGATAACACAGAGTGGTGACACAACCATAAACCTCCTTAGGAAACAATGAGAGCACTTTTTCTAGGTTAATTCTGTGTTATATGAGTTTTGGAACTATTAACAGCCAATCTCTTAGTCAGTAGTCAATGAGTTAATTGATTACACCAGAGAGAGACAGAGAGAGAGAGAAAGAGACAGAGCGAGACAAGTGGCATTGGAGACTGATGATGAACATGACACAGTGATCTGTTTTTATTACAGACAAAATGGCAACTGGGGGCACAGCCAAAGGTAAGCAATATGCTGTGTGTGTGTGTGTGTTTCTTTGTCTGTCTGTCCACAAGTAGTGGTACTTCTGAAAATGTGTAAGAGTACCATTCCAAATGTAAACACACACAGCAGAGAGAATTTAAGAGCACACCCACACCCACACACACAACAGGGAACACATACAGTCGTAACAATTTTTATATTTTTAAATCCCTTTAACACTAGAAGCGCCGCGCCCCTCTGACCCACTTATACCTAGAAGCGCCGCGCCCCGGTCATTTGACCGCTTTGACGACCTACTAGAAGCGCCGTGCTGTTGTGAACTACTTAAAGCGCGGCGAGGCGGTCAAAAGACCGCTGAGTCCTTAGACTGGGAGGCTGTTACTTACACATAATGACAGCTAGATGGCGCTTCGTGCACGAATCAAATCGTTTGAATACATTTGTCAGACTGTGTTGTCTGTGGTTGTTTCATTATGACATAGGTCTACAGCACGTTTGAGTTATCTGTCCATTTATTTGTGTTGATTTGTGTTGTTTGAGGTAAAAACTCTGGAGGAGTTCTTGAACAAAGATTGAGCAAACTTGACTTTCAACTTTCATAGTATTTCATTTTTTATATTTCGTTTTTACATTTTGTATGCTAGCCTACTTAGAAATGTTGGCTATTTTAAAACGGAGGCATACGCGTTCCGTGATTAGGAGCCTGACCCGACGGGAGGGGAAGGATGAAAAATGTCGACCCAACACCGGTGTTGTTGGATCTCGAGATCCGTAACCCGCAGTTCGGGTTTGGGCAGATAATCTAAGCTCTAAAATGAATGGATGGCTAGTTCTAATTCACTCCCCAAATTCACTTCTATTCATTTAATAGGTCTATGTTCGCGCCGCGGAAAATGATCGGACCGAACAAAGAGCCGAACCTAGTCTGGTTTCAATTACACAGTAGCCAGGATTTCATGCCGCATTTTACAGGCTACCGCGGCTACTTTCTAAGACAATGTTCATTCATTTAGGGAGAAGCATCTAGGGTCTAGCTACCTCGGAGGGAGGGAGATAGAGAGAGCAGAAATGCTGAGCAGGCATATGCGCGAGAAGTAGGCCTAGGCTAATTAAAAATGATGAGTGAAAAAGATATTCTCCGTTTTGCGAATGTGTAGGCTATGTTTCGATGTCTGCTGAAAAACAGCTAGGCCTATAGGCCTATTGTGAATTCGTGATTTTGAATTTAGACACACATCCACGATGTGAAGGGCCAGAGACGTAGCCCACTGGTTAGAGCTTCAGCCTCGGAGCCCAAGAGTTGCTGGTTCGATTCCCGACCTATGTAGGTTATGGCAGAAGTACTTTTGAGCAAGGCATCAATAAAGTATTCTATTCTTTTCTATTCACACAACTAGCCTACACGCATGCTGGCGAATTCGAACATTCTAAAACGCGCATATACGATGAAACATGATTGCGCATTCTTCCACCAGTTGCATGTAAACAACAAACAGCCAGCTTACAGCCATGCAGGAGGCAGAGTGGGGGTGGGGAGGCATTTGTCAATGCCACAGTGATGTCTGTAGCCTAAGATCTTATCCACACGTAGCGAAACGACCCCCACCCCCCCAGTGAACTGGTTAGACGTGTATGGGGGAGAGGGAATGATCGGTTTCAAATAGGCTGTTTGCAATGGACACTGTGTTATGTAGCCTAGCCTAAAGACCCCGAAGCCATTTGCTTTGAGAATAACGGCTGGCTTCATGGCTGATAATGGCTTTAGTTGCCACTTCATGTCTACAGAACATGCAACTGAGTCCTGTGTAGCCTATCGTAGCAACGAGCACAATACTGATATGGTGTATCCAGTGGGAATCGTTTATAGGCTCGCGTTTATTTTTCGCGTGTGTCTCTGATATAATTATTTTTAGATGCAAAGTCTAACTGGCTTAGCCAAAGTTTGTCAGATGGCGACTTTGGCTTAGAAAATTATTGGCTGGCGAAATTATTTTTCGTTAATGGTAAACAAATTTCAGAGAGCTTGTTATTAAAAAACATTAACAAAAAATAATTGTACGTCGACGTTCAAAATCGGTCAATGAATTCAGTCACTGAGCTATAATATTAAACTACTGTCAGGAGGCGAACCCGGGCCTTCAGCGTCGTAGGCGGGGAAGATAACGCTGCGACACTTGCTGATTCATTGTACCTGCGACGAAACTCAGTCAGTCCAGCAAACAAGTAATGTCTCAGTCATGCTCTCAGCAAAATCTGGAGTATAAAAAAGGGCCGTGTTGGTGTTGCTCTTTACATCCACCAACGACAATGAGAGTGGTTGTGTGGCGATGTATTTTGACAGTTCAGTCACTTGTGCGAAGTCGTAGCCTACTCAGAAATGAAAGCTTACCTGTAAAGTTTGATTTCGTAGGCCTACTTGTAATTTTTGAATTCGTATTTTTTTCCCATCCGTATTCTGATGGATAAAATACACACAATATATTTTATGCACGACTGGACTCATTTGAGAACTCACACATATTTATTGTATGCACGACTACAGACAAATACGAACGTGCATCAAATCTATGACACGAATATATTGACAGCTATCTCACTCCATACAAATAGAAGATAAGATATACAACTATGAATGTACGTAGGCATACGCGCCCTACGTACATAAATAGGCTACGATGGACGAATTTCAGCTGAAAATATTGTTTACACATGTAGGCCTGCCTAATAGAACGTCGCAACGTTTTCAAAACAAACTCGCATTTTACCACTGTAAATCGCCTCCATAGACTATGCCATGTAAATGAAAAATACTTATTAAAATAAATCACATGTATAATACATATCGCACATATATAAACTATATGTTTTATGGTAAAATATTATTCTCATGCCCGACTGTCAGGAAACCCTTGCGACATCTGCTGTGAGAAAAGAGAATAGCAGCCTGGACAAACATGGCCGAACGCGAGACAACATAGTGTTGTCACATAATGAGCGCAAAATAGCTCTAAACTAGCTTGTACCGGTGTGCTTTCGATCATGTAAAAATTCTGGGTGACAAAACAGGCGTATTTAGGAAAAGTCGTGAACGTAGGGTCCTGGAATTTAATCGAGTGAAAAGATTTTTTTTTTTTTGTAATCGCTGCGGTCAAATGACCGCAGCCCGGCAGTTCTAGGTATATCTAGGTCAAACCCACACGGCGCTTCTAGGAATACGCGTCAGCGGTCAAATGACCGGCGCTTGGCGCTTCTAGTGTTAAAGACCCACCTCTTTTCGCTTGCCTTTGATAAGGGTCTCCTTTGCATAGTGTCCCCTGGTTACCTTTTTAGCCCTTTTCTTTTTTCTTCTGCCTTAGGTCTTTCATTTTGTCTTTGCACTCACAGCACTTTCTTGTGAAGCACTTTGGTGTGGCTCAGCATCTGTAAATGTGCTATAGATATAAGTCTAAGGAGATTAACACTATGTGACCTAATCATGACTTGTCCAATGGCGTGCTAGCAGACGACCCTTTTGAGAGGTGGGATGGGTTGGGGTGGTTATAATATATATATATATATATACATATATATATATATATATATATATATATATATATATATATATACAGTATATCAAGTAAGTCTCACCTCATATATATATATATATATATATATATATATACACTAATCCAGCGCAAACTTTATGGGCGCTGCCATCTTGAATATCGCCATTACTGCGTGCCTGCGAGTGTGATGAGTGACACTTGCCTGTGCTTTTCAATGAAAGCATCCTGTCAGAGAATGTCTAATAAGAGATCCCGCTCATGAAAGAAAATGTCAGGTGAAAGGGAACATTGGATCAGTGATGTCAGACTGTGCCAAAACTTACCAATGAAGGTAATTTATTAACAACATAAGGTATTAAGACGTGTATTAATGACAGCTAACCTCTGCAACAGCCGCCTATGGAACCAACGGGCTAATTTCTTAGCAGCCAGTCACGCAGTAATGGCGGTTTTGTGTTACTTCCGTGTTTCGCTGGATTAGTGTATACACACACACACACACACACATACACTCTGTTTCCCTATAATTCCTACAGGTTTTGAACTGGTCACTCCTGATCATGAAGTGGGGTGTGCTGATGGTGATGATGTCACACTGCGCTGTCACCTGTCTCCTGAAACCAGTGTTGTTGCCATGGAGATCAGGTGGTTTAGGTGGACAGACGTTGTCTACCTGTATAAGAATGGTGATGTGCTAAAGAGGAGGGGCTATGAGGGCAGAGTGAATGTGGACCCCCAGCAGCTGCAGAGAGGAGACGTGTCTCTCACACTGAAGAGGAGCAGATTTGAAGATGATAAAGGAGTGTACACATGCCAGGTCATCAGTGATGGTCACCAGGAGGAGACCAGAGTTGGGTTGGAGATCAAACGTAAGTCTGTTTCTCTACCATGAAGGCCAATTGCAGTCACTACATTACACTCACACTTACACTGCATACTGAACTTCTTTGAGTTGTACATTACACTCACACTTACACTGCATACTAAACTCCTTTGAGTTTTTTAGTTTGCTCAATGAGAATGAAACCAGCTAATAGGCTAACTGATATAAAGCATGCCAATCTCTTGGTAGGGTGAAGAGTATAGTGTTGATGTGGGGTTATTTTATTTCCAAAGGCCCAGGGGACTTTATCAGGGTGCAGAGTATCCTGGATACATGAAATTACTGTCATTTAAAAAATGAAACAAATAAAAATCTGCTAGCCTCTATGGGAATTTTAACACATAGGTTAAAATAGGCATTCCAATACTCATGACCCCTGTATTTTAAGGAAAACATTTATTTATTTACAATACATTATTCATTCACAAAGAAAATTGATGTCCTTAAAGGTTGAATATTTCTTCTTTTTGTTTCATTTAAAAGGACACTTCACCAATTAGCATTAAGCTTTGTATCTTTAGAAAACCAGTCATGTTTTTGAATAGTCGTGCATCATTCCCTCAGTTTGCCTTAATGGGAGAAATACGGATTTCAATGAAACCCATGAATAGGACTTCCTGCTTTCAATGATGTAAAATTATGATTTTTACATCATTGAAAGCAGGAAGTCCAACATTGAAATCCGCATTTCTCCCATCTCAAGGCAAACTGAGGGAATGATGCACGACCATTCAAAAATATGACTGGTTTTCTAAAGACACAAAGCTTAATGCTAATCGGTGAAGTGTCCCTTTAAGGCATTAAGATCAATTTCCAAAAGATGATTTTATATTGTCAACTTTAGCATGTGTTCCAATACTTTTGGAGGTCACTGTATAAGTTGCACCTGACTATAAGTTGTAGGACTTGAAACTACTATGAAAAAAAACTGTGAGTTATAGTCCGGACAATACAATAGTCTTTTGGTAATGTTGACCAGATGTCCGAGACCAAAACCGGGGACGAAATCCCAAAAACGGGGACATAATCCCAAAAACTGGGAACATTTTCAGTTTGACTATCAATCTTATTGATACAAGTTTAGTCTTGAAAAAACGGGGACATATGTAGTTTTTCTGTATTTTCCCGGGGGCAGCCAACCAACTGCCTTGAAGTGTAATGCCTGTGTCCAATGGGCTGCATTAATGATCTCATCTCTGCTTCTGCTTCTGGTTTCTTTAGGTGCTAAACCAGGTATGTAAACAGGGTAGGGTGGGGAGGGGGGCACCATGGTCATCAGGCCTGGTAAGGGATGTGTTACACAGTCTGCAGTGTTAATGTATGTACTCATGTAATGTAATGTCTGTGTCCAATGGGCCACATTAATGATCTCATCTTTGCTTTTGGTTTCTTTAGATTGGAAGGGTAAGTACCAGAGAGGAGTTGGAGTGTTTGGGTTCCTATAGGAGGGAGGGGGGTCATCAAGACTGGTAAGATAATGTGTTATTGTCAGTCTGCAGTGGAGTCCCACACGCTGACACACACTCATACACACATTAAGGCCCATTCATGCTCAACGTAAAATACGAATACGGATACGTGTGGAGTGTTTCAAAGGTTCTTTCCGTTCATTTCGTCCGTACTTTGACATGAAATTGAGGAGCTTATGATTATGGATGAAACTGATGAAACGTTGCAATACTGAGCAATACCACAGGAAAAAATGGGGGCGCTATGCATTCAAACGTAAAATACGGACAGAGGTATGAAGACACCACCGGGTAGAACGTACGTACAAAATACGGACGTACATTGCCACACGTTGAGCATGAATGGGCCTTTAGGGTGACCAGACGTCCTGAAAATTTGTGGACAGTTCCAAAATCCACACAGTTGCACGAAAATTATACTGGAGCACAGTCTTGAATAGTTATTGTCTGATAGAGGCAGTCTTGAGTCGTTATTGTCTGATAGAGCAATGAAATGTTAATGGTGGGTGAGTTGTCCTGCAACCAGCTCCTGTCAGTTACGTACGGGATAATGGACGACATGCCGTGCGGTTATTCAAAGTTAATGCACGTTCTAGACGGTGATACGGCCCGACGCGAAGCGGAGGGACGTTCCGTCTAGAAAAGTGCATTAACTTTGAATAACCGCACGGCGTGAAGTCCATTATCCCGCTTATTCCACTGTTGCCACTTGCGTTGTGTTCGTTTCCGGGGCTAATTTAAATGTTTTAATCGCTAGAACTGTTTTGTTTGTAGAACTACTTTTCCCAGACACATTTCAACTAATTTCTCAAACTGCGGTTACTAGTTCTAAATGGATGGTTGTTATGGCCAAAAGCCAGTCGTTAGTTCTAATCTCCCGTTGTCAAGATGGCATATCCCAAGATTCTGATAAACGTTAACTTGGAAAGATTGCTATTTTTCTTAGCCTACTGCCACCTAACTAGCTAAATGACACCTCTGTCATATGCTAAACGTTACTATGATCTGAACGTCTGTATTTTACAGCTTGTATGTAACGTGACAGTGCATTTAAACTTCACAACAAGTTTGGCGAATTAATATTCAAGTGTGATACGG